>NC_051164.1:39042620-39096831 GCF_013339745.2 Dermacentor silvarum | reverse complement strand
AATTTGTTGTGGCTGTCGTTCTGCCAAATTTCGAGGAATAACTTTGTCAAGAATGTAAGACACGGTATGAGCAACTCAAGCTTTAGATTGGTGTGGCAATATAACCGGCACATACCGCATCGATACCAAAAAAGTTGTCGCAGTTTCACCTGAAAGGCGAAGCATCAATTGCTATCGCAATTGATGCTATACTGATCACTATATACTATATATTGATCACTATACTATAATATTGATCAGCAATACTGGGGTCGCGGCCTCCAATGAGGGCCTTCGGGCGCGTTGGGGGACTGCGCTGCTCAGTTCAGGCCTGGACCAGCAACTGTGGGCTATCCAGCAGGCCGAGGAAGCTGCCGGGAGACACGGTCTCTCCGCTGGCTCCTAGGTGGGAACCCAGACCAGCAATCTGCCGGAAATAAATAAAGTTCTTCTCTCTCTCTCTCTCTTGGTGAGTGTTGCCGGAGCCTCTCATATAAATAGGCACTTGGTGCCGCAGCTAAACGTCGCCTCCCTTCCCTCCCCTCCCCCCCCCCCCCCCCCCCCACGGCCTTTCGTGCGTCGGAAGAAGGCACGTTTGCTCTACATATATGGTGATTGTAGAGGAGGAAAGAGATGCCTACTTCTGCAGCCCTTAAGGGAGCACAGAGCAGAACGCGCGTTTGTTCTCCGCCGTGCGTTCACTCCCCGTGAAAGCGCGCGTCCCTCGCGCCCTTTCACTCGCACATAAGCGTTCGGCGCGCGGCGATGATTTCATCTCCATTGACGTCATACGGAACCTCACGGCGACGGCGACGCCGACGGCAGAAATCTGCTTTTGAGTGAGTGAGTGAGTGAAATAACTTTATTGAGGTCCAGAGAAGACGCAGGGGACACCCCGCGCCACCCGGCTAGTCCCACGTAGTGTCCATATAATTGCTATCGCAATAAAAGAAGGCAAGTGCAGTCGAGGACGGCAGAAAACTAGGTGGGGTGATGAGGTTTGGAAATTGACAGGCGCAAATTGGAATTGGTTAGCACAAGATATGAAATATAGGCTGATGATGATGCTGCTGCTGATGATGATGATACCGCACGTCATATAGCAAGGCGTGGCATGTACATATACCTACCTTAAATATATACGGGAATCTTCGCCCACGGGAAGCTGGCGCCGACGCCGACACCGGACATCTAACTGCGACACGGGGCCCTTAACGCTGCCGCATTAAAACTGGCAGCCTCGACCGAAGGGTGAAGCGTTGACACCGAAAGCAAGGTATAGCGTGTGCTTGGACTCATCGGACAGTGTTCAAAGTATACGCGTGTGTACGCCATCTTGGCGCGACCGAACGCGCAATGTAACTCCAGCTGGGTAGAAGGAACAACTCCGTTGCATAGTTATAATTACATAATTATAAGGTTGGCAGGAAGGTTAAGGATTTGGTGATTGAGTTTCCTAATGCCATAGTTTGGCCCGCAGTTTCTGCGTAAGCCAATTAGTGTGTCGCAAATCGTAGCTTTGAAGTTAACTACGGAAAAATTTGTCCGATTCAGTTTTTATACTTGTCAACGAACTGCTTCATGAAATATTGACGTCTACCATCTGCTTTTTTATATATATGAATAGAGTGGTAGTATGGCTCCGACACGTCGCTATTTCATAAAACATACGACCCTGTTTTATATTAAAAACAGGTTCGACATGTTAGTGTATAGTTCCCCAAACGAGCAGGCGCAATGAAGACTGGCGTGATCGACTGCGTGGTAACTTTTTTTTTTTTTGCAGACACCAGATTAGTAACTGTTTTGATCTGCAGGTGATCCCAATTGATCATGAAACACTGTTGCTCGAACTAGCTTCAGTGACTTTCTAGTTTCTGCTCTGAAGCTAAACAGTTCAACTGGATTCCACGGAAAAAAAAAGCAACAAGCAAACGACGGCAGGACCTGCAGCGCATGAAATGTGGTTCTGGCGCAGCAAAACTAAGTGCAAACGTAGTTTCCACTTAGTTTTGCTGCGCCAGAACCACATTTAAAGCATGGACAACCTAGCCCAACATCGCGTCCTGTAGCGCAGCCTCATATAGTCTCCGTCGCGCCCTGTTTACTCGGGCTATCTAATGAATAACGTATTCAGATAGACGGTGTGATAATATGCATATATGGTAATCTTAAGGACATGTTGATCAATCGTGCACGCTATGCACGATAAGGGCTTTTTCCGAAGTGGGTCTGAGGTGCGTGAAAGAGCTGCGCGTTGCGATAGTGGTTTTGTAACGCCAGCCAAGAACGACCGTCAAAGATCGGCGACATCAGCTCGTTGAAATACCCGAGGTGCACAGGTATAGACTGCGCTCGACGTCATCGCGTAAACCATGTGTCTACGGAACAGCATAAACTAACAGGCTTTTTTTTTTTTTCATGCCAAGGAATGATTGAGAGTAGCAGTGCTTTGTTTTCCTGCCAACATACATCAAATCGACACGCGATCAGACCAAGAGTGATAAGTACGCTAGGCATTGGAACGTGTCACCATAGATTGGGCGGCCCGCGCGCGCCACCGGATCTCGGAGGCTATAATATGTCTTCACACATAGTTTAATAAAAAAAATACTAGAGGTAAATCTGGCGTTAGTATCTCGTGTGGTGGATGGTAGAGCACGGTAGTAGCGGGTACTATAATTCGTTGTCTGACAGGAATGGCAAATGTTTTACGGGTAGTACACGAGTTCGTATCAACTTCGTCCTTCGCTCTTGCACCGAGCTTCTTGACGTCAGTTTATAATCGCGAATGTTTTGTGCGACATTGATTAGCTTAAATTATTTTCCAGTTTCTTTCATTCTTCCTTCAGGACGACGGTTTCAGAAGATATATCCGTTTTCATCGTGAATACCACGCAGTAATGAGTTTACCTGAGATGTTTATAACCCGCCGTGGCTGCTCAGTGGCTATGGTGTTGGGCTGCTGAGCACGAGGTCGCGGGATCGAATCCTGGCCACGGCGGCCGCATTTAGATGGGGGCGAAATGCGAAAACACCCGTGTACTTAGATTTAGGTGCACGGTAAAGAACCCCAGGTGGTCCAAATTTCCGGAGTCCCCCCCTACGGCGTGCGTCATAATCAGAACTGGTTTTGGCACGTAAAACCCCATAATGTAATTTTTTTAGATGTTTATAGATAGTATGTTTCAGCGAACAATGCATTTGTGAACTCATTTCCCTGGAATCATTTCTCAAGCGCAGGGAAGTCGAACCGTCGTCCCAACGGTCAAAAAGTAGTTTCTCGCGCGTGAAGCCTTTGGCACGCTGTTTCGCGTGTTTTTCGCTATAGCGGTAATCGTCGAACCCTGGCTTATCTTTGACCGGCGAAAAACTGACGGCGCCGCCTTGAAGTGGTTGTGGCTACCCGGTGCAAGCCCTTTGTGTATTCCGACCTTGCCAGGAAGCACGTGGCATCCGCGTACGAAACGGCTTCTGTTGCACGGCGTTCGGTGCACGTTGCCGGACCGATATCGCACGCGTGATTTAGCCAGCTCGGGTTTAGCTGTTTGTTCGGGCGGCGCTCCAAACCAACAACTCTTTCCGCACTGATTATGATGAGCCTCAAACAAGTGCACATTCTGTCGGTGCGTGCGTTGGCGGACGAGCCAAGAATCTGGCGATCGTTCTAGGTGTCGTTTACAGCGTCGCTGTCCACAGCGTGGATTGGAGCCCAATTTTGTGTTAACATTGTATCTATAGCGGCGGCCTTGTGTAACCGTTGCTAGCGTCATATGCTGAGTCATCAACGTCTATAATAATCATGTTCTATTGCGATAGCAATTATATGGAGACTCCAGGCACATTGCTGCCATCGGCGTCGCCATGATGTTCCGTATAAAGTCCAAGCACGATAACACCGTCGCTGCGCGCCGTATGCTGCGTGTGCGGCTGAATGCTTGCGAGGGTCGGCCGACGATCGCGGCCAAATCTCCGGCCCGCAAGGGAGGAAAGCGTCCTCCGTCGCGTGCGAGGCAATAGGGGGGGGGGGGGGGGGAGGAGGAGGAGGAGAGGCGTTCTACTCTGGTGGCTGCTGCGTATACGGCGCGGGCGCCGTATCTTGAAAGCGATCTGCTATGTGAACAAAGTGCGCGGTCGCGCGGGCCTCATCTTCAAAACTATCTGCGTTGCGGACAAAGCGCGCCGAGTGCTGGTAGCTTCGTATGCCCTGTGCTTTCAACGCTTAGTTAACGTTGAAGCGAGAGGCAGCACGAAGGTCAATTCGCTCGCTGCTGCTGCTGCGCTTCCTCACTCCAGTCTTTTGACAGCGAGTTTCCGCGGTCATCAAACGAAATGTGTTCATGTTTACCTGTGCGCACGTGACACCATGCTTGTTAATTTAGTTAGTAAGCGAATGGTTGAAAGTTTATACAGCCGATAAAACTAATACTTACTTCGTATAGCTGTCTACTAATTTGCTATCGCAATCGATGCTTCGCCTTTCGGGCGAAACCGACTTTTTTTCATATCACAATAAAACGGCACCTGAAAAGGCGTTCCTTGACTAGCTGGCACACTTCAGATAAGTAGAAGTGCATTACGGAATAAAGCACCAACCCGAGGTGATAGTAGTTGCCCTTACCCAACATATCACATTTACTCCAATGTAAGCGCTCGTTTTCGTACTTCTGAGAGTGCCGACATCGCAAGCCATCGCAGTGGAGGGCGACGAAGGCACTGTTGCAGTTTTTACGGACAACAGTCTTGCACAAGCGGCTGTAGCCTGAAGTGGTGTTTATAGTGCTACAAGCGCTACTGTGCTGTGCGGTGCTCTGTGATCGGTGTATCTGTGTTCCCTTTCTTTTTCTCTCTCTACTTTTCTGTCACATCACCTCCCCTTCCCCTCTTTCCCCAGCGTAGGATAGCAAACCGGATCTTCCCCTCTGGTTAACCTCCCCGCCTTTGCCCTTTCTTCTGTCTCTCTCTGATCAGAAAAGTAACGTAGGGTGCTTTATTAATGAATAAAACGCTAAATGTGCGGATATCCTATAGACAAGGGCCCCGCTGGCTTCCGCATGCCGTCTTGCTTGTGGGATGATGACCCTTTGCTCCTCTTCCTGTGAACTGGACGGTGCCCCCTCCCATTGTGTGTGCTCCGTAATTTCTGTGTCTTTTGTGCATATGCCGTGGATACCCATGAAATGTGCTCTAGGGTTGGCGTGCCCCCGCATTATGGAAACGTGTTCGTACATATTTCTGCATGAATTTTATGTAGAATGTGCAGGTTGTTATATGTATAGGTTTGCAGCTTTCTCCATATAACCTGTTCTTCCTTACTGAGATTTTCATGTTTGGACGGTAGTTTCATTCTATTCCCTCTGTAATAGTTAAAAATTTGAGAGTACGTCTGCTCCATCGTGACGAGGTCGTCAGAGGCATCCTGTGAGTACCCATGGTATGTAATATGCGCACGACCTTCTCTGTCAGCTTCTTCGTTTCCCCTGATACCCTTATCACTGGGTAACCATAAAAGGTGAAAATTGCCTCGGGATTTTATCTCGTATAATCCTATAGGCTGCGGTGCATATCCGTCCCCTGAGGTAGCTTCTGCATGCCGCTTGTGAGTGCTATAGGATGGTTATTTGTTGTTGCTTTGGTTCCGTCCGGCTTGAACAGAGAGAGCTATGGCGATTTCTTCTGCTTCCACGATAGTGGTGTTGTGATTGGAGGCGCTAGTGATTTCTCTGCCTAAGTAGTCTGTGACGGCAGCTACCGTTCTTTTCTGCCTGCCTGGGTATTTTGACGAGTCCACGAAGCGGGAGTTTGGTTTGTTTCCATGCGTTTTCTCAGTGTATGCAGCTCTGGCTTCGCTTCTGTCTGCATCTAGAGTTGAATCCATATTTCTGGCTATGGGCGCCACTTTTATGCTGTTTCTGAGTCTTGTGGGGATAGGTTTAGCTTGGTTGTGTTCTTCTAGGAGTTCGTGATACACGGGTCTGCCAAGGCGTTTCTTACCCGTGGTTGTTTGTGCGAGTCTGTTTCTTTGGGTTATCAGTTGAGCTTCTGCCAGTTCCTCGAATGTATTATGGATTGCGAGAGACATGAGTTTTAGGGGCGAAGCTCCTTAGGGTGTGGGTCTGTCCCTCCTCTGTAGTATGTAGTAGTAGTAGGTAGCCATGTCTACCTTTATGAAAAAAAAAATTCCGAAACTTGTGTCTGTAGCTCGGAATCGAACCAGGGTCCCCTCGCTTCCGAACGCGCGGCGCTAACCACTACGCCACGAAGCGCACATGGACACACGCACACGATGACAATATATGCCCAACATTAACGAAAGACTGCGCGTTTCTAACGCGTTTGTGCTAGCGCGTTAGGGCCCGTGTAAGAAGCTGGTGTAAGACGCTGTGGCCTCTCCGCCTCACCCCCGTATTCATAAACGCTCCTCGACTTGAACTTGACTTGCCACCGCCTTGGGCAGCGCGTTGGAAACGCGTTGAAGCCGGTGGCAAGTCAAGTTCAAGTCGAGGAGCGTTTATGAATACCGGGGTTATACTCTCTCAGCAGTCATGTGATGGCGTCGGCAAACGCGGTGCACGTTCCGGCATGTGTACACGGCTGCGTAAGACGCTGTGGCCTCTCCCCCTTACTAGAGAGTACTGCACGTTTTTAACGCGTTTGTGCTAGCGTCCCCTTAAGCGGGAGATGGTGCAATTATAATGAAGGGCGCTGTTATAAAATAGGAATGACGTCACATATGGCGCGTGTCATTGGTGGAAGTCAATCGTTCGATTTAGTGCGGCGAGACTGGGCGAATTACATGGAAGATTCACGGTTTACCGATGATTCTCTCCGGAGCTTCGCCCACTCATCATCATTCACCCCGTGGATATGCGGTGTTTTTTCGGTTGAGGTGCATTGCGGAATTTGTAGGGCGGACTTGTGTGCTTCCCTTAAGCAAGCATTTTTCGCATCCCTCACTGTTTTCGTTAGTGGCTAATACGACAAGCTGTAAATGAAGCGGCTAACAAACCACCAGACTTCTGATTAGGCGAAGGGTGTCTGACTCCATCTCCGTTCTTTTTGTGATTACTGACTATATTATTCTTGCGACATGTTGCGTTGCCGTCTTGATGTGGCAGTGTTGATTTGATTGTAGCCACATGCCTAGTACCCGTATTGTGATTTTCTCAAGTATTGTATCATTTGCAGGTCTGATTTCAAGTTTAAGGGCCGGGTCCGTTTGGACGTTTCGATTGCCTTTGCCTCTCCAGACTCGCATAACCTGTTTTCTCTGACGCGCACTGCAGCCCTCTTGCTCGCACGTATGTCTCGATTTCACAAGCAGCTGCTTGAAATCGTTCTTCATTTTCACATAGTGACCCGCCGACACACCGGATTGTAATGTCATCCATGTAAAAGACGTGCTGGATACCCGGGATGGCATGTAGTTTCCTTGCATGCAAGGGCACGTTAAATAGTGTTGGCGAGATCACTGTGCCCTGGGGAGTGCCGTTGTTGGGTGAATTGAAGGCCTTGGTTTCGATTGCACCAAATTTAATCTCAGCGGTTCTTTGGTTCAAAAAGTTGCGAACATAGTTGTATATCCGCTCTCCGCAGTTGGCTTACGTTATCAAAAGCTCCCTTTACGCCGATGGCCATGACGACGTGTTCGTTTGATCTTGGGATGTTTATCAGGACTTCCTGCTACAAATGCAGGAGGATGTCTTGAGTTGAGAGCTTGGGTCCGAATCCAAACATAATCTAGAAATGACTATTCTTTCAGTTTCCCCAGGTGGGAGGTTAAGGAGATTGGTCTAAGGTTTTCAATGGCTTATTTCTTGCCGGGCTTGGGAATTAAAACTATTTGAGCGTGCTTCCACCACCCTGGAATGGTACCCTGTTGCCAATGTTCATTTATAAATGTACTGTATGTCTGTAAAGCCTCGTCGCTTAGGTTTCAAATCATGGGTTTAATTATCCAGTCTCTGCCTGCCGCTGTGTTCAAGATCATTCTGGCTATGGCAGCTCTAACTTCTTCGATGGAGTTTGGTTCATCGAGTTCAGTGTTAGGCGCTTCTCCGTATTTGCTCTCGTAGGGTGGGGGAGATGGGTCTGTTCCGAAGCGCTTGTTACGTAAATCTTCTTTGAGCTTTTGTTCCGTCCCTGGGTACTTATGAATTAACCGATCCGCCGCTTTGTTACCCTCGTTCTTGGTTTTGGTTGGCTCCATGATTATTCTCAGTATGGTGCCAAGTTTTTGCGGTACTCAGTGTGTCGTTAAGGGAGTCACAGAAGCGCTCCCAATTGCACGTAGCTAGTTGCATTGAGTACTCTTCCGCTTTGCGGGTGATTTCTGCAATGCGTAATTTTAGCTTCCGGTTGTGTTCTTGTCGCTTCAATCTTTTCGTTGGTCCTTTGCGTAGCTCCCAGAGTTGCAGTAAGTGAGAAGAATCTAGTTGACGTATCTCACACATGTGGGCTGGTTCTTTTGTGACTTTATCCTTTTGTATTCTTATACTTTCACACCATTTCTTTAAATAATCGATTGTGGTGCTTTGCGGGCGTTCATCTGGCGGTATGCCAACCAATCGGCAACTTTGTCTATTCCTATTTGTCATTTAATTTTGCCAGTCCAAATTGTAGTGCTGATGATGTAATGGTCGTTTTCTAAATCATTTAGGGTGTTTATTCATTGCGCATCTTCGCAATTCTGTGTGATGTGTGAAGTGCCGGATCCGTTATAATTGTAACGTCGAGTTGTTTCCTTCGTTCCAGAATGTTTCTGCCATTAGCGTCCTGTTTCGGGTATCCCCGACTGGGATCTTTTGCGTTAAAGCCCCCTACTAACAGCAGTGGTCTCCCTTTCACCAGGCGTGCAGTTTCCTGCAGGAGGCTGCCAAACCTTGTCTTCTCTGACTCGGTGGAATCTATAATGGCACTCCTTTTGTTCGTGACAATACAACAGTGACGTGCCTTTTTCCCGGCTCTTCCAAACCAATCAAAAGAAAAAAAAAAGGAAGCGAAAGCGGAAGGAGATGATTGTGATTATTGCATAATATATAGTAGGTGTCGGTTCAATCGTGCATATTCTTTCTTGCGTTCCTGCAGCTGTGCAAAATACCAAAATGAATCAGTGAGCATTCAAATCCTTCAAGAAATATATGTATTATAATAAGTTACATACAATGTCACTAGAAAAGCAATAATGATTTATATAGTATTTCTTGCGTAGATACGAACAAACTGCACTCCATTCATTTGAGTGAGCTGGTTCTGGAGAACGAGACAAAACTGAATCCGAACGCTAGGTTAGCTAAGTTACTGCCATTTGAACCCTAAGTTAACCTAACAACACAGGATATTTTGCCTAGTAAGGTATCCTGTTGCACTTATGTTTGTATCAATTGCATTGCATTGAGCTCACAACTAACCTATTAACGCTCAACATGTTTCCTCGTACTTGTACGTGTGCACTTAATATTGTATTGTTGCTCCTGCGGTATTCAAATTGGTTTATATTAGTTTTAGATCCATTGTCTGTGGACTGTGTTTGATTCTTCCCAAGCAAGCTATAACGCGGACGACAAGAAGCGTGGGTGCTCGATATGTCCTTTCAACTCAACATTTTTCGCACGTTCTAATGAGTGACTGATAGATGTGGAGGGCTTGCACCTACGAAGGCGTGTTCTCCTACCTTACAGGTTTCCTATGGCATGGGCCTGCTCTTGCTCGAAAATGGCCTCATGCGGTTCGGAATCTTCATGCTTGGGTGCTCGCCTGGTGGAAACTCGAGTAACCTCTGGACTCTAATTTTCAACGGCGATGTAGCGCTCAGCGTCACCATGACGTTCGTCAGCACAATTGCCAGCATAGGTGAGCTTCAGCGAGACTAGACGTCTTTAATACAGTTTTTCCCTCCGAATCCTCTCCGCTTTCAAGCAGATTCCAGAGCGAGAATGCACCGAATATTTCTGATGGCACATTCGAGTGGTCATTCGTGAGCGCTTCTGCGAAGACTCAAAAGTAGTTTAACAATGTAACTAAGCTTTATCATGAAAATGAGCAGGGTTATATATGCGTGTGTGTTTTAACCAATCCGGAATAA
Organism: Dermacentor silvarum; assembly: GCF_013339745.2. NCBI lineage: Eukaryota > Metazoa > Arthropoda > Arachnida > Ixodida > Ixodidae > Dermacentor > Dermacentor silvarum. The sequence goes on along the minus strand of NC_051164.1, from coordinate 39,086,768 downwards.
TTAATGCTATAAAGTAATTTGTTTCCGCAATAAAGCTTCACTGCGGTTTACGTGGCGTTTTGAAAGCGCTATCAAAATACCAGTCAAATTAGCTAACCGCAACGTTAAGCAGGAAGTAATTGTGATGACGATTTCTAATGGCATCCCCATTCAAAACAGGGTAGCGACTAATATAGTCACGTAGCCTGCTTGAGCCAATCAGGTTTTATTATATATATTGCAGTCTAACATGTGTCGAGCCAATCAGGTTTTATATCTATTTCACTGTAACATGTTGCCTGTCTGTCTTTATTTTGTAAGGTTACCACTGCTAGTAACTATCCGGATACATGTCATTCCTTATGTTTCTTTCATACCAATGCTATAAACGTATATTGCCTATCTTGACCACTGACTAGTTAACGCTCCTATCAGCTTTGAACGTCAGAATTTTCGGCAGATGGAATTTCCCTGTATACGGTCCTGGCTAGGTAATTCCGTCTTGTCACTCAGTTACAATGTTCTCAGTGGTCTCCGGGTATTTTCTGCTGTAGACGCATGCATCACCCTGTTGCAATTATTGCGGTCACCAATAAAACCACTATATAATTGTAAATGACATTAAACGCACCGGAAGAACAATATCGTACACGCAAATTCGCAACTTTAATGAAGGCACACACACCATTGTGAAAAAAAAAACCATGCTCACATGATTTTCTGTCGCGTGCGAGAGGTTGTGTGTGCTTTCATTAAAGTTTCAATTGGTAGTGCGCCTTTGCATGGACGGTCTTGTTCTTCAGCGCGTGTGTCTCGCGCCATTTAGTTGCAATAATGCATCCATGCCAACTCGGCCAGCTCTCGATTGTTAAACCGCCGTGATAAAAAACAACAATGTATTCCGATTATGAGCAATCAGTTTAATCACTTAGAATTTCATTTCTCGTTGTTCTTTTACCAATGGGATCTTTATTTAATTCACATGTATAGAAAAAAGTGCCACGGCTCCGCCGAGTCGCGCAGAGCTCGTACACCATAACGTATTCGCACGGCACGATTTTTGTATGTAGTTGTATGTATTTGTATGTGTTGTTTTTGTTTGCCGTCTGTATGTAGTTTCCAGTTTATTTTACTGCATGTTACAAGTTGTATCCAGTTAAGGGTTGTAACATTTTTTATTACTTCACATCACATGACTGTTTCCGACTTTCTCTTACGCATGCTCACCTATAAGGGGTCTCTAAGGGTTAATAAATGATCATGAGGAGAGCGAAGCGGACGTGCTTTTGCACTAACCCACTCTTGACAGTAGTTCGCGCGCATGCACATTTCAGCGCCATTGGGCTCCATAGCGGAAGCATCCTGAAATATGACAACTGCTTCATTGAATTATTTGCCCCGAGATAACTAAAAAGTGTTCTTATACAAGTATTGCTGGAAGCTTGCATTTCTCTGCACTTTCTCTATAGCGTGATCATTATGCTATCCGCAGGAATGATGCCTTTGTGGGTGTTCCTCCTGGGGCGGCACATGTCTCCCGAGACAGGCGTGTTAAGCATACCCTTCTCCAACATCATTGCCAGTCTTGTGGGTCTGGCCATACCCTTGGCCATCGGCATGACCATCCATAAGTTCAAGCCTAAATGGGCCCTGGCGCTGACTAAGTACGTCAAGCCCATTACCATCGTCGTGTTGATCGCCATCCTCGTCTTAAGCGTCACCGTCAACAAGTAAGGGTTAAGCGCAAATTGCTTGTATCCATGTCTTTTTTGGCCTGGCTTATAACTATACGGTGTATTATTTATCATTGCCTCGCTCTTGTGTGTCTATTTGCGGTTTGTTATATTTTTCGCTGAAACTCGCGGAATATATTAAGCCGCAGAAAGCTATAGGCAATAGTATTACTGGTTTAGTTTAGCGATATATCCCTTCAAGCCTAGGCCCGCTCTTGGATAGCGAAATTTACATTATGTGGTTGTTTAGTAAATAAGAAGACGCCGGAATTGTCATTTCTAGTTTTTCTCCTTCGTACTGTAGTTTGCCTCACTTGCGGTTGGGTATTGATGCCGTTAGTAGGTTTTTCGGGAGAACATAGTAAGGTAGCCTAAAGACATACGCTCGAAAACGGCCAGAATTTTCCTCTTGGAGGATCGCCCCGACACCCCATATGGTACTTATGAGACGCGTCTGTGCGTAATAGGCAGGCGTTACATTACTTATGCAAGTATATGAATTGTGTTCCATTTATCTAGTGCCTTGGGACGGAGAGCAACATCTGGAGCTGTTCAAATGAAAGACAACGACAACATTTCTTATCCTGTCGTGTGTGCTGTTCACCATGCTATTCGCAAACCAACAATTTCAATTGACAACGCCCAAAACATGACATTCATGACGTATTTCCGGTTCCTACAATTGCTTCTGGCGCATACAGCCAGCAAGAACATCGTCTTCGAGGTCAGATTTTATTACCCGGAGGCAGTCGTCACGTTGGCGGAGATTTGGACACCACCTACTTAGTACTCTTAGTGGCTGTTCGTTCTCAAGGCCTCATGCAGGGTATCCCACGTAACTTGTGCCAAATTTTAAAAATGTGCGAGTTCCACGTAGCTCAACAGAACCAAGGTAATGTTGTTTGCCGTCGCGTGGAGCAGGTCAGACTATTCTTTGTATTTTAACTAATTGCACAATTATTTAGTAAAAGCTTCTCAAATATAATCACAACAAGATTGTCAAGAAGAAAATTATAGGCCATCATGAAAAATTCCCAATCTATCTTTCTGTTGCTCCATAAGTGCTAGGTAAAACTTCTTTCAAGCCTGAAAGAAGCCCGCCAAAGCACGCAAAAAGCGCGCTTTGTTTTGTTTTACAGGATTTCGGCGTTACCGCAGTGCTTACGGGTTGCTACTTGCACCTTCCAGTTCGCCTACACTTGCGCGATCATGCAGACCTCACTTCTAGCGTGTAATGTAGAATGCGAGTTATATTTTCGAACGCCGCCCCGGCAATGCTAAAGTGAACCTCGTATTCCACCGTTTTCAGGTACATTTTCCTGCTGATGACGTGGCAAGCCCTGCTCTGCGGCGCCCTCGTCTCCTGGAGCGCTTACGTATTCGGCGCGCTGGCCGCTTTCGTGGGCCGCCTCAGTCGAGCACAGATCATCGCCGTGGCCATCGAGATTGCCTTCCAAAACAGCGGCATCGCCGTCGTCATCCTGTACGCGTCACTTCCGCTACCCGACGCCGATCTCGTTATCGTGCCCGTCGTCTGCCAGACGATCCTACAGGGCGTGCCCCTGTACGTACTGTACACAGCTAAGCGGATCAAATCGTGCGTGTCCAAGCGAATGCATCCGGACGAGAAGCCGATTCCCGGATCCACTTCCTCTGAACAGGAAGTGGAAAGCGGACTTTTTCCGGCGAAGGTCGCCGAGGGAGACGCTCGGGCCTCCGCGGTGCCTAACAAGGGTCCCTTGGAGCTCCAAAATGTGGTCGCCGAGTCCGAAGAGAAGAAATCTCGGCTGTGATGTGTGCACGAAAGAGACCGGACTAAGAACTTGCAATGAAATAGTGGTCCCTTTCGGTAGGCCAGTGGTAACCTTTCGCACATTCTTGAGTAGAGGTGTGCGCGTGGTTTTGATGTGGCCTTTTACAGTGTAATATATGCATTCTCATCTGTCGTGTGCTCTCTGTACAATAGTTCTTCAATGTGTATAAGGACTGATGACACCGGTGCAGGTGCGATTGTGCGCAGTGTTTCATGTGTACTCTTTTATGAAATTGAGAAGCAAGATGTAGAATCTGCAGGTATATATCTATATTTTATATGCGTTTGCGGTCACACTTTTTCCGGCTTCAGCAAGGGTTCATAAGACGTGTCATGGTGTTATTCAGGGGTTGGCTTTGTAAAAACGTATTCGTTGAATTTACGTTGAAGATGTCCGACAATCGGGATGTAAAGACAGCAGAGAAGTGCTTCTTATTTCATATCACTATTTCAGCACCTTTCAATTCTAAGCTGGAGAACGCCTGCTAGTGGCTTGCAGCAAGGTCCACACTTCCGATCTGAATATAACACGGATCTTTTATTCTTATATAAAAATGACATTTTATTGCTTCTACATTGTTTGTGGACTGTGCATGCGCATGAAATGTTATAAGTTCACTCGGGTTTAAGAACTTGGCATTGGGCCGATTGGATATATTATCTGTTAGACGTAATTTTAGTATTTGTGTATTTGTATTTTTGGCAGCTTGGAGGCATCTTAGTCTGCGGCATGCCGAATGTATTGTTGATACCTTTTCTTGCTTCGGCATTGTTAGGCGTATACCGTTTGTTATAGGTTTTAATCTGACATTTTATACCGCCTTTTGTTCGTGGACTGATAATTCGTTGTGACAATCGTGCCCTTTAGTTTTGCAATGCAGAATTGTCTTCGTTCAATGCACGTTTTACGCTCGATTATATAATGGTAGTTGTTCACCGCGCTCAGATTTTTAACTGTTTTTATCATGTTTGTGAACGTGTTCCAGCGCAGTAAACTGCAGAACATTTTAACCGCCGCTGTTGTACTGTACATTTCTGAGTGTTTGATTTGCTGGAATGCGAGGACTTCGTGTGCCCGTTACGTAAGCCTAAGCTCTCCTCCGACCAAAATACGACCGAGAAAAGATATTGTATAACATGTGCATGCTGAGTTCGGCAACTAAATGTTGCGCCGCAGTGCACGACGTTAAAATTCGCGGTTGATATCGATGCAAAGAAGAGCGCATTGACTTGTGCAATAAACATGTTTTTAAATATCGGTGATGTATTAAAAAGCGGTGATGTATGTTACCGACGTCGTATGTTCACTTCCCCATCTCAGCGGCTCACATATTCCCTTCAGGCGCTCTGTGAAGAATGGTTTACGCCAAGACACTGCACAGTGGCGTACCAACTATTTCTCGAGGGGGGGGGGGGGGGCGCAAACCGCAAGCCACCTGCTCCTCTCTCTCTCTCTCTCTCTCTATACATACATGCATGCATGCATGCATGCATGCATGCATACATACATACATGCATACATACATACATGCATGCATGCATGCATGCATGCATACATGCATGCATACATGCATACATGCATGCATACATGCATGCATAAATGCATACATGCATGCATACATGCATGCATGCATGCATACATACATGCATGCATGCATGCATACATACATACATGCATACATACATACATAATCATTGCGAATTATTATATTATGTGATAGAGGCCGGATAAGGCACCTTTAGTTAATTTTATATGGCCTCTTTATCAATCACACATGGTGAACCATGAGGGCCCGAGATATTGTTTTAATTTGCATTTATTTCTTGGAACTATACAAAATTTCAAGATGATGCAGGTACTAAGGCAATGAGTGCTTCACAAGGGTCCCTGATCCCGCACTGTAGCAGCAGCACGACACGCAATAATAAAAAAGCACATTTGCTACAAACAATTTTCATAATTAGACAACGAATTCTACTTGGTGTTGAAGTCTACAGCACGAATGTTCGCTAGTTCACGTAATAGTATTGTTGAGGTCATACGCAACAAAATACAATACGCATAAATTACTTGGAATATTCACAAGAAAAAAAGACGGCAGATGTGTGCGACCTTGGAGAATTACTACCCCATTTGCAGCGAAGCTGTTTCTTTCGAGCAGTTGCAATAAACGTTTCAGTTTCCTGTAATGATATCGCACGCTTGAAAACGTTGCCCGTATATGACTGTTCCGTTTGAAACCATGCCCAGGTGTAATGTTTTGGAGCTCCTCGTGTTGGGGATAAATTTTTAAAAAGCCAGTAATTCATCAACACACATGTTACTTCTCCAGAACAGTTACCATGGTGTGCCAGGGTAGCGGTCTCAATTCTGCCCCGCTCGATGGACACGCTCATAACGCTTTGGAGCACTTGCGTAGGGAATTTATTGATTACCTATCTATTTTAAGCTTTACCTACACATCACCCAATACCTGGTTCTTACAGTTACGAAACATAAAGACGCTGCCTTTTTTAGTTCAGTGAGAACACCAGGCGAGCCTAATATATCACGCAAGAAAAAGAAAAGAGTTCAAGAATTATTCGTAACGCTTCTAAATAAGCCACTAACGTTAGAACTTCGCGACACATTGCATTTAAAATGCTGCGTATTCTTTCAAAGTATAAAATTTCTGAAACGCAGAGTTCTCTTGGGACTTTGGGAAACCTGGGTAAGGATTTGCCGTGGTTCAACGCGGTTAAACCAAGTTAAACTACACTGCTCAGCGCGGTCAGCAACTACCGCATCTGCACCACAATACAACACACAGACGCTGCTCGGCGCGGCAGCAGCAGCGAGCGAACTGACCTTCATGCTGCGTCTCGCTACAACGCGAACTAAGCGTCGAAAGTACAGCGCGGAAGAAGCTACCAGCACTCGGCGCACTTTGTCCACATCGCAGATCGCTTTCAAGATATGGGCGCCCACGCGGCGTACGCAGCCGCCGCCGGTAGTGGTAGTCTCAGTTTTACCTTTGCTGAGCTTGAAGGTGAGATTTGCAAAACCAGGCGTTTTCTGAGTTTGTACCTGGAGTAGTAGAGCTATCGCTCCAATAACAGTAGTGCGATATTTTCAAATGCTTGTTTGCGATGTTGCAAAACTGTGTTTGATCAACACGCATTTACCATCGTACATAAACTTGGCGTATTGTTGTTCCCCTTAAGTTCGCAAAATTAGACCTCAGTTGTAATTATGCCAGTGCAGCAGTATAAGTTTAACACGCTCGTAAAACGCACTATTAACGCTATGGACCACTTTCGTACGTAATTTACTGGAAAAGGCGCATTTAACCTACTCATTTGAAACATCCACTACACATTACCGATACCGTGCCCCTAGCTTTCCCCAGATATAAACAAGATGCCTTGTTTAGCTCACCAAGTACACCGGAGAAACAAATTACGAATCTCATATGATGCCCAAGAAGCAATTCCATTTAAAGCAGGAACGTGAATGTTTAGCAACGCATCTCACTCAAAATTCTACATATTCTGACAAAATTTAAAGTTCTTATAGCGTGCAGTTGCTTTATGAGTCTGGAAAACATTTACATTTGTGGCAGTATGGTACCCTGGAATGCTTGAATGAGTAACTTTGTAGTCCACAAACTCTGTAATGAACCTACACAGAATAAACATTTATCGCTCTTCACTCAGAGCATTGCTTCATACTTCGAAGAAATATAAGCAACGTTCCTCGCACAGTTTGCCGAGGATACCGGGAAAAAACACCCAAAATGCCGTGTATAACGCCTAAAAATTGCGAGATGGTTGAAGAGAACGAGCACTCGCCAACCGAAAAAGAAAAAGAAAAACGAGAATGTTTTTGGCGTTGTTGCACCCAATACGGGTGCTTTGTTTACAATGAACGAAGTACATGACGGTCATTATTATATACATGCCGAATGACGTAATACGTTTGCTCAGGGGGAGTCCCCGTGTCCGGTCAATCGTGTGCGCCGTAGAGTATATGCAAAATGATTCAAGGAACAAGCGGGATGATAATTTCTTCTCCTTTTCGATAACGAAAGTAGATTTCCAATCAATACCATGTCCTGTTTTTTTCGTGATGTTCTGGCAGTGCGTTTGACACAGTGTGCAACTTGGTTACATTATTGCGGCGCTGTTGTAGCCTTCCTTTTTGAGTTCCCAGTTTCGCCTATATATTTCGCATTCCGCTTTTATGCTCCACTGCTGTCGCATGAAAACTTGAGCTGACGACTTCCTCGACAATGGCAATCCTGACCAGCCTATAACGACGGAAAAAAGGCGTGTTGCTCCTGCCAGAGCAAGGACAACAAGGAAGCGGGCTTCACTTCCTTAGGCACGAGGGGCGAGCGAGTCATTTCAAGGATTTTCAAAGGGTACGAAGTGCCAATCTGCCACATCTCTACATGCAAATAACGCGGCAACTCGTCAGAGTCAAAGACCACCTCAAGAAAGAAATTACCCTGGCATCGTTCTACAAAAATTCGTGCCAAGACTGCCAGGCGTGCTACAAGGCGGAACTGGGAACTTAAAAACAAGCCTACAACAGCACCGGCCGCAATGATGTAGCCAAAGGGTATACGGTGTCAAGCGCACTGGCGGAGCATCACGAAAAAACAACCCAGTATTGATTGACAATCAGCTACCGTCACCGAACAGAATAAATTAAATTTTGCGTCAGCTGTGTTTTGTTGCAAAGTGTCGGCTTTCAAAAGTGGGGGGCAAATGGCATACTTTGCCCCCCCCCCCCCCCCCCCACATTTGCCAGTGGGGCCCCGGGCAAGTGCCCCCCCTGCCCCCCCCCCCTCCCCCCCCACCTCCGGCAGATACGCCTATGACACTGCATCAACAAGCTATCATGATAAAAATATGTGATTCTAACACCATACAACTTTAACAAGTTCCGATTGTACTTTTTCTGAAAGGTTGAGTATTGCGTTTAAACTATTTTAGCAAAACGCGTTGGAAGACAGACGCACTTGGGTCTTGGCTCGAGGTGTCAGTATGTAACGTGGCGGGTTCGCTTGTTTCATGGTCTTTGGACAATGCTTTACATGCGGCATACTTTTTGAGTTACTCGATGGCTGCTCTCTAAGTATTCTAAACACGAAATAGTTGACGTTCACACACCTGAGATTCCTGCAGAGAGCTGATGCATGGAGCCCACATCCAGTAAATTCGATAAATCTCATTGAAGAATCCAAAACTCTCAATCCGATCTGCTGCAGTAAGCTTTTCGTGATTCTGAAAAAGCGACAAACGGGGTGAAACCAAACTTTCACTTGGAGGATAGTGCATCAAAGAAGTCCCCTTCGACAGCAGCAACTTCTTCATCATAGGATTGTTAAAGGTTCTTCAGTGGAACTGCCGATCACTATTATCAGCGTCTGCAGATTTGTTTTCTCTTGCAAACCAACTTAATCCAGATATAATAGTATTACAGGAAACTTGGTTGACAACGGAGAAAAATTTCCATTTAAAATTTTACAGATCTTTTCGACTAGACTGCCCTACAAGAGGGGGTGGACTAATTATATTTATTTCGACTAAAATATGTCATAAAGCCAAACTTTTATTCGAATTGATGGATTCTGAGTGCGAAATTTAGGCTATAGAACTGACTCTACCTGGATGTTTCCCTCTTTATATTGTAAATACTTATTTTCCTTCCGGTGTGCAGGACACTCGCTCTCTTGACAGTGTTCTAGCTAGCTGTGTGGGCGGGATGTTTTACTTACTGGGGATTTCAATTCGCATCATGTTTCATCGGGTTTAAAGACAGATTCATGCGGTAAACGCTTGTGGAATTGGTCATTAGATAATAACCTTTCTTGTGTAAATTCTGGGGCAACTACATTTGTGCGTGGCCAAAATCAGTCTGCAATTGATCTCACATTCTCTAGCCGTAGTCTCTGTGTCTTCGTGGTGGACTGTTGATTACGCCTCTAATAGTGATCACATCCCGCTGTTCTTTGAAATAGTCCGCTATATCACAACAATGGATGAACAAGCTCGAACGTTCGTAAACTACAGTACCTTTGAGCAGTCCTTGCGATCTGTAATTTCGTCACTTCCTGAGGCGTCCAATGAAGAAAAGACGAAGATTATTTGTTCAGCCCTTGAAAAATTTAGCAAGCAGTCGGAATTCAGAATTCGATCTAATAATGGTTACTTCTACAACCTTTGATGGAATACCGACTGTTCACACGATTATAAAAGAAGGAAAGCAGCCTGGAAAAAATTGTTATATAACCAGTGTCCAAAAAATTGGAGTGATTATAAATTCTACAGAACTATACTTAAACATGCAGTTTCTAAAGCAAAATACGACTATGATAGCAAACATTTCGAATATCTATCTAAATCTAAAAACAAGCGAGCGCTTTTCACTTTTCTTCGTCGCAGAAAGATTCTTCCGCGTCCGAGTAACATTGACTCGATTGTTTTCACTAGTGAAGAAATGACGCAAATGGTAGAAGAAATTGTGAAGGGTTTAGAAATCCGGTTCACGTCCTTGTTATCGCCATGTTCCAAGTTAGGCATATGGTCCGATGATTTTACGGAGATCACTATATTAGAACTGGCCACAGCAGTGGAAAGTATGCCACATGCCGCCCCTGGTGTTGACGGATTAACCTCAAAAATGATAAAAATTTTATTCAAGGAGTCCCCAGATGATCTTTTGGACGTAGTGAATTATTCTATTCAATTTTCGTGGATACCTTCCAGTTGAAAACTCGCTAAAATTATTCCGATTCCTAAAAATAATGTTGACAGATACACGCTTGATAATGTTCGACCAATTGCTCCAACTTCCAATTTAGTGAAATTGATAGAAAGAATTCTAAATTTTCGTCTTATCAAATTAGTAGAGGAAAAAGAAGCGCTAAGCCCTTTCCAAATTGGCTTTAGATCTGGCTGTTCCATTTGGCACGCTCATGTGGACCTGGAAAGCCGTATAAAACTAGCACGTCGCCAGAGACAAATTGCAGCTCTAGTAACTTTAGCTATATCAAAAGCTTACGATAGTGTAGAACACGATGTTTTATTGAATCGATTAATTAACCATGATTTCCCAAAATACATAACAAAATGGTTTAGTGAGTTTCTGACTGACCAAAAATTTTATTTTTCTTTGAAAGGATGTTCTTCAAAAAGAGATCGACAATCGCGTGGAGTTCCACAAGGAGCTGTCACGTCCCCTTTATTATTTAATATTATTACTAAGCTCTATACCTTGTCATAATGACATATACACATATGTCTACGCAGATGACATTGCGTTTTTTGCATCTGACATTGACATCCACTCTTTATATAATCGATTGCAAACATACCTGCGCGCCATAGAAAAATGGTTACTGAATATTCGCCTCTCCCTAAATGTCAGTAAATGCTCAATAATAGCTTTTCCTTTAATAGATCCAATACATATAAACCTAACCTACCGCCTGCAGAACATACCTCAAGTGAACTCGGTAAAATACCTGAGCATAATATATGATGACAGGCTAAATTGGCGCACGCACACTGAGTACATAAATAAAAAGGGGGTGCGAGCGTTTGGAATGTTAAGAAGGCTTTGCAACAGTCGATCAGGAATGCGGAGAGATTCTCTTGTGATGATTTATAAAATGTACATACGGCCAATTTTGGAATTCGGATGTGTTCTATATTCAGGTGCGCCGGCATACAAATTACATCACCTTGTTCTTCTGGAACGGGAACCTTTACGCCTGTGCCTGGGATTGCCAAAGTTCGTTGCCAACAATGTATTATACCTAGAAACACATTTACCTTCCCTTTTGTGCAGATTTCGGTTATTAACCGTCCAAACATTCGTAAAAATGTATGAATTCTCTATAAAATTACAAATCATTTTCATTTCCCAGCCTGCAATATTTTTTCAATCTTCCTGGCCCCGGTTCCACACTCCTCAGGTAGTCTTCGTGCAGGCATTTGTTGGTCCCTTAGATGTACGATTATGTGAGATCCCTGCAATTTGCAGTGATAGAGAGAATCTCCAAATTATTTTCGACGATATATATCCAAACAATGCAAAACTCCTTTCTTACAATATTGTTACAACGCTGGGAACAAGGTGGAAGAAGAAGGGCACGAGCTTGTGTCGGAAGACAACAACGTTAGGAACTTGCCTGCGCTGCCTGTCTCGTGTAATATCAGCTGTAAATAGATTTCACTGCAACTTTAATCCTCGTGTAACAATATATTAAATGGGCTATTAGAAAATCACTTATCGGAGTTAAAAATAAAAGCCGTCATAGCGACAGATGCCTCGCAATCAGAAGAAAAATCTGGTATTGGAATTTTCTCTTCCGCTTTTGACTGGTCGTTCTCCTTAATAGTGACTTCCAGACTACATACCAGTATTTCTAGCTGAGTTTCTGGCAGTTACATTGACTTTACGAAAAGTACACTCATCAATCTCGGAAGTTGTAATAGTATAACGCATTCTTTGTCATTATGTTCAGCCCTCACTGCAAATAGTGGCTCACAAGTTTCGCGTACATTCCATTGTCTTATACCTTCTAACTTAAAACTGATTAGATTGGTATGGGTGCCTGGTCACAAAGGATTAATTATCAATGAATTAGCTGTCAGCTTAGCGAGAGCTGCCCTTGGTGGTCCAATCCTTCCGATTCTTCCTTTATCTACATAACCGCGGCTAGGTTCAGGAGACGGACCCTTGGAACCTGCCATTAACAAATATAGCTTATTATCGACACCTCCTATTTCCTTGGAACAGACAATTCTGCCGTAATAGAAAACTTGAAGTCCTCTTTACCAAATTCAGATGTCGCGTTCCTGCATCAAACTTTTATCTACATCGATCTGGTCTGGCGCCCTCCTCCTTGTGCTCATACTGCGGTGAAGAGGAAACAATGGAACACTTCTTCCTGTCATGCCGCCGTATTTTACTGATTAAGAAAGCACGCTTTAGAAGAAAAATTTCACAGTGCTGGATTGAATATTACGATACCCAATATTCTATCTTTTGGTGCCTCTTCTCTCGGAAATTGTCATAGGGATGTTGGTGCAGCTATTGTGAGGTATATAATTGAATCAGGACGATTTCCTTGCTAAATTCTGAAATTTTATATGACTAAATTCCTTTAGTCATTCAAAATTTTCAAAAGTGATCCTCATTAGACTCCGATAATTGTTTTCCTTCAATCACCCGATTCTTGGCCAATCCCCCATAGTGGGTACGAGCCACTCCCGAAGGCAAGCAAGCAAGCCGTCGAGTTCATGGCCCAAGGCTGCTCCAGGCTCCCACATGGGATCGAAACCACATCCAACTTCTTCCTGCAACCTGTGGTTGGCAATCGTCGGAAGGGCGTCCGACCCAGACGGCCCAGCGTCTCCAGCGCCGAGCCCGAGCTCCGGCTGGCGAACGCCGCAAGGGCGTCTAGCCATTACCCGTCTTCACCATGCCAGTCTTCACAGGAGCGTCAATCATGGCCGCCTGATGATAAGGTGGCGACCGACGTGGGAGAAATGAAGCCCTTGCACCGGCAGCAGAGGTGAAGCCTTTGGACTTAGTGTCCGGCGACAAGACCGCTAGAGTCCGAAGACTACCTACCCATGTTCCCAACTTCACAGCGGACCTTCATCCTGCATTAGTGGATCCCTGATTTTCACCCGGGGACGACCAGAATTTTCTTCGACGGCTTCTAGGACATCCCACAGGTCCAGTGCAGACCACAAAACTGTCCCTTTCTGACTTTGATGTTTTCCTTGTATAGTATCTCTATGTGTTTGCTTAGTTTGCTGAGTTTCGTTTTCCTCATTGTGCTGTATTTTCTTCGATGAATGGCTTGTTGCGGGCTAACGAACGACTTCGTCACTTCATGCGCTGAGGCTGTGCCTCCGTAGCGATCGATTCATTCAATAGTTTAGACAGAAAGTGACCCGTTCTCTTGTGTCCAGGAAAGCGTTTAACTACATGCGAGGACTTATATCTCACATTGGTGTCGAGGCCGTCCAACCACGTCGCCACATTCAATTACGTAGGCTGAGAGATCGGTCCATCTTTAATGACGTCATCATCATTACGCAAAGAAAGCCTCCGCAAATCGGGACATTTTATTCGGTGTAACACACCATACGCCAAACCATCGTCGAAGCGGACAAAGAGAGATTCGCTTTAAAGATGTGCAGCGCGGTCTCCGTTACCGCTACAAGAGTCCAGTGATACACCCACCGTATGTGTTTTTACCGTCTGTATTGTGCCGTACTACTTCTCATGGAGCCAAATTTATAGCGGCGCTGGCTGCATAAGCTATCTTGAAAAGCCACTGTGCTTCCTCTGGTTAGTCTGCAGATTTCGTCTATATATCGAAAAATAATTGTTGCTAAGAATACCGCGGAGACATTGCAATAGAATTCTTCTGGGATTCCTTCATAGCCTTTAAACTAGCACGTCAAATGCAAGATAAATAATATGGAGCGTACCAGCTAATATATGCATACGTTCTCAAATTTAAGGCAATAGAACGCGCTTTTTGGAATCTGATGGCATCTTCGACAGGTCTTTTTTATCACCCTTTTTTAATAAATCAAGATTGATTGATTGATTACGGTCTGCGCAACACCATGTCCCCGAATCTACGGCTCTCGACTTCTGCACAAAAACATGCACAACTCAGTGCGCTACATTTTGGAAACGTATATATTCTATCTCTTGAACGAATAATTTAATGTGCATTTTGCTGCAAGAAACTGAAGTGTTAACTTTTTAATTAGGTTGAATATCAGGGCGTTAGTATACAGTCAAACGCCTTTATAACGAAGTACTCAGGATCTCCGAACTAGTTCGTTATACAGGTTATTTCTTTGTAATTACCGCGCACTGCACCGCTCCCAACAGACCAGGCTAGACACGTTCAAGAAAAAAACAAAATGTGTAACCTTGCACTCGGCCGCGCAACGCTTGAAACAGCGAAACTGGGCGATCGTAGCCCAGCATTTTCCGGAAGTGCGCGCGAACTTTTCATCTTATTACTCATGATGACGATGATTTATTTTCGCGCGTCTCGAACTCACGGCCGTCACTGCGCGTCACCAACGCCGCGCGCGTTCGGTGCGAACGCGGGCAAAACGCCGACGGCGTCGACAACAGTTCGGCGCCTTGCTGGTGCTGCTACATGTTGAAATTTATACAGCCGATAAACTACTACCCTTACTCCGTAGTTTGCTATCGCAATTGATGCTGCACCTTTCGGGTGAAAGTACGACCATTTCTTCCAGCCAAAGACAATACGACAATACAAGACTTACAATGATTACACAATTCCACCAGGACCATAACATATACAACGTTCCCAAAGACACGTCCGAGTCCACATGGACCCGCGGTGGATGGCTAATCGTCCTCTAGGGTTGACGGAGCCTAAGCTTAAGGTACTCAAATGTGAAGCTCTTTCGTTCCAGCAATAATAGTTGAGCAAGGTTCTTCAACATCTTTTCTAAAACTGCGTATCTAGAAAACGAACATTCTGCAGTTATTAAAAATTATTTAGAGTGCACTTCATAACATGCACTGGATTTTATTTCAAACTCATAAATACAAGGTAGCAACGGTAGTTTAATGCCGAATTATTGCTGCAGAAACGTTACTACAGGTTATTCCAGGAAGTAGGGTTGGCAAAAAAGTTGTCGCAGTTTCACCTGAAAGGCGAAGCATCAATTGCGATAGCAAATTTGTAGAGAGCTATACGGAGTAATGATAGTAGCTTTATCAGCTGTATAAACTTGGACATGCAGCAGCACCGGCAACACGCAGAACTGTTGTCGACGCCGTCGGCATTTTGCCCACGTTCGCACAAAATGCGTGCGGCGTTGGTGAGTGTTGCCGGAGCCTCTGATATAAATAGGTACTTGGTGCCGCAGCTAAACGTCCCCGCCCTTTCCCCCCCCCCCCCCCCCCCCCCACGGCCTTTCGTGCGTCAGAAGAAGGTGCGTTTGCTCTACATATATGGTGATTGTAAAGGAGGAAAGAGACGCCTACTTCTGCAGCCCTTAAGGGAGCACGGCACAGAACGCGCGTTTGTTCTCCGCCGTGCGTTCACTCCCCGTGAAAGCGCGCGTCCCTCGCGCCCTTTCACTCGCACATACAGCGTTCGGCGGCGCGCGGCGACGATTTCATCTCCATTGACGTCATACGGAACCTCACGGCGACGGCGACGCCGACGGCAGAAATCTGCTTTGGAGTGTCCATATAATTGCTATCGCAATAAAACTAAGCACGGAACTCCAGTTGACGCCTAATGATCCCCTAATGGGAAGCGTGCTTGGCTGGGAAGAGAATTATTGTAATAAAGCATATCAGTTTTCTGTGCTGTGCTGCGAAAGGTTACTGCTCATGCTGAGAAACCACCAGTGCAAGTTTTTAGTAAATTCCGCCATCAAGTTCAACTATTTATTTGGAATTTTCTAACTTTTTTTATTCTTCCAATTGTCCAGACGTCCATTAGGCGGTTGTAGAGAATCGTAAGACACGTGAAAATGACTTGTTGACAGCAAGGTACAAAACACCATGTGTGTAATTTTTCTGCATTTTGATTGCAGACAACATCCAATTCGCTGTCTCTGTTTCTCTCATTTTCTTTTTGATTACTTCTGGTTGTCTATCTACGCTATTCAATTACCCTGTACTAGGTTGTTAACTTTCTTGGTTGCTGTTGTTGTTCATTTATTGGCATCCCCTTTGAAACGGGGCAGCGACAAATAGTCACCTAGCCTGCTTGATTTAATCAGGTATACTATACATGTGCATCTAGCATTTTTGTATACCTCTCATTCTTTTTGTTTTTCAAAAATTTACCTTGTACCGCTACCTATGATTTTAAGAGATCAGGTAGTATCCATCTTTTCCCTGCTTTTTTCCACCAGTACTCTAATCGTCTCTTGCTTATCTCTACGGCTGATCTGTTGATGTTTCCTTCCACTTTAAACCCAAGCGCTTCTGGGAGTTGCACGTTACCTACGGTTCTCGTTGGGTGGATCCCGTCGCATTCCATTAGGATGTGCTGAGTAGTCTCTGGATCATTGCTGCAGAATACACATGCCTCATCGAGTTCCGAATATTTGTTCCGGTATGTTTTGGTCCTTAATCAACCGGCTCGAGCCTCAAATAGCAAGGTACTGCCCTTTGTGTTATCCTACAGAGTTTCCCTTCTAATTTCTTTCTTCCGTTCTTGTAAATCTCCATTGTCCTTTTTGTTTCCATTCTTTGCATCCAATTCACAGTCTCTATTTCTCTCACTTTCTTTCTGATGACTCCTGGTTGTCTATTTACAGTTTCGATTATCCTGTACTTGGTTGCCAACTTCCTTGACTTCTTCCTCCATTCTGTGTCCACGCTTTTCATGTAGAGATACTTGTGCACTTTAGCCGCCCATTTATTTTCATCCATGTTCCTGAGCCTTTCTTCAAAACAAATTTTGCTCAGTGCTTCTCTGACTTCAACAGAGGCCCAACCCATGTCACCCTGCACTGCCTCATTTGTGTTATTACCGTGGACTCCCAAAGCCAACCAGCCTACTGATCTTTGGTTAACTTCCAAACCCGAAAAGATATCCGATTTTAAGCATATAATGGCATTTGCGAATGTTAGCGCTGACACCATTACTCCTTTCCAGATTCCACGCACCACCTCATACTTATTGTGGCCCCACAGTGCTTTATGTTTCATTATTGCTGCAATCAGCTTCGCCCTTTCTTTTTTCAAATTATCTTGGTGGTTGCTTGAGTAATTCTTTCCTTCGTTTATGTGTACGCCGAGGTACTTATATTGCTTCACTATGGGTATTACTTGCTGTTGAATTGATACCACATAATTACTCGTCTCTTCATTAAAGATCACAATTCCTGATTTTTCTGTGCTAAATTTAATGCCTAGATTTGTCGCTGCATTCCCACAGATATTCGCAAGTATCTGTAAATCTTTTTTATTGTCCGCTAGTAGCACAATGTCGTCTGCGTATATCAGTCTAGGGGCCTTCTGTTACACCATTTGTCCATTACGCATGCAGGCTAAATCAAAACTTAATTCGCTGTTTTCCAGTCGTGTTACTATACCCTTGACGTAAAGCATGAACAACAATGGTGACAGAGGGCATCCTTGCTTCAATCCTTGGTGAATTCCCACCATTTCATTTCCTTTTCGACCTTCCCATACCACTTGTACTTGGTTGTCTCTACATATCTCCCTCAGCAGTTCCACGAAATCGTCATCTATGCCTTCGTATTGAAGAATATCCGACAACAATTCCCTGTCTACGTTATCATAAGCTCCTTTAATATCTAGAAATGCTATCCATAAAGGTCTTTTCTGAGCTACTGAAATCTCTATGCACTGAGTTAGTACAAACATATTATCCTCTAAGCGTCTGCCTGGCCTGAACCCATTCTGTAGTTCCCCCAATACATCGTTTTTCTCCACCCACTTCGACAGTTCTAGTTTTATGGCCTGCATTGCCATTCTATATATCACCGACGTTACTATAACTGGCCTGTACGAGCTTGCTCTATGGCATTAGTCAGCAGTGCCTTGCTTTTTGGACCAAGGTTCTTGATTAGCTGTATTGTGATTTCATCGGCTCCTGCTGCCGTGTTGTTAGGGACATTTTCTGCTGCCTTTTTCCAATAAAAGCTTTCTATGCTAAATTTTGATCTCTCTGGCCTCTCTTCTGTTGCTGTATCTGTTGTCTGAACTACGCTTTTTCTCGTGCCGAAGTTATCCCTAATAGCGTATGTGATGTACCGCAGCGCATCGTCTCCTTCGTAGATGTTACCGTCTTCATCCCTTATAGCCGTTTGCGAGTTTTTAGTTGGAGCGCCGAGTGCTTTTATATGGTTCCAGAATCTTTTTGGAGCGCCTTTGTCTCTTTTGTGAATGTTATGCACCCAACGTTCACTTGCGCATTTAATTTTCTCTTGCACGAGTTCACTCGCAACCCTTTTCTTTTCTCGGTATGTATTCCATCTACGGAGCACCTCTTCTTCTTGTGATCCCAACTTTTTGGCTTCTCGATGAGCCCTAGATGCCTCTTTACGCTCTTCTATAGCTTGTTTAATTTCCTTCTTCCAACACTTACGTGGTTTCCTCTTTCCAATCCAACAATTGTTTTGCCGTGTCCACCTTATTTCATGCTGCATAACGTCCACCAGTTATATATATTCCCCGACTGCTGTAGGAAAAGCCTCAATTTTATTCTCTATGTTGTTTGCGATCTCTGTTATTTGCTCGTCATTCATTTTTAAAAACTCTGAGGCTATTGGTCCATGTTCTGCGCTGGTATCTCGCCCAAACTTTCATGCTAAACGTCTATGATCGCTTCCCAGGCAATTTTTTTTCTGTTTTCGTCTATTATCGTTTGGTCTAGTTGTTCGTAGACCATTTCTGAGACTAAGGCGTGGTCGATACATGACTGCCTGTTTCCGCATTGCCACGTTACCTGTCCATGACACTTATTCTCCCTGTTAACTGCTATAAGGTTCTGTTCATCACACAGATCCAGCACTAGAGAGCCGTTGTAATCAGTACATCCGTCTAAATCGTCCATGTGCACGTTCATATCTCCCACTAATATCACCTGGCCCGATTTACTGAACTCATTAGTATCGCTTCTAATAAAATCAACCAATTCCTTATTTTTTTCTCTTCTATCACTACCTGTCCATAGGTAAGCTACTCCCAGCCACGTCTTTTTACCTTGCCATGTGCCGCTAATCCATAAAGGCTCTTTACATGTCTCGTTTACCCTTCGCCACTTCACATCTCGCCTAATTAGTACGCCTCCGCCTCTCCTTGACCCGGTCCTTCTGTTGCACCCTTCCCATACAAAACTGTCAATAACAGGTGGCTGCTCCAAATCTCGTAGATGCGTTTCGTTCAAGGCGTACACGCTAATCGCTTCATCATTCGGCTGCGTTTGAATTTCCAGCCATTTTTCCTGCTTGCGACGACCCTGCATGTTAATGTAGCAAATTTTACCTTCTCTATTCTTATCCTTTCTGCGTCTTTTTTGAAATCGCTATGCACAACGCTCTTGGACAATAACTTTAGCGCGCCCCCTGGTGTGGGGCAGGAGGCGCTTTCCACAATCGCAATGGTGCATAGATCGGCACGTGGCGGCCCGCCTACGCTTGGTCACTCGAAGGAACGAGAAAAGCTAGAAGCGAATGGCTTTGTAAGAGACGCCAAACTAGCGGATTTCCCGCCTAATTTCAGACGGCTGCTTGGAAGATATATTTCTCTTGGCACAAACAACAAGAAGCCATGTACGACGACTAACTTTACGCCGGTTGCTTTTGTTAGACTGGACTATATTCCGGATGGGCCCACGAGAACAGCCATAATGCTACGCTAAGAAATGGGTTGACTTGGTGAAGAATGCTGCACACTAAAAATACGTGTAGGCTTAAGCTTTGTTGTTTGGATGGTGGGATAATCAAAAGGAGATGGACCTCAGTAAAGTATGTAGAAGGAATGCCTATAATTTTCATTGCACGTAACTCAACGAGACGACGGACAAGTCAGGTTTGTTTACGACAAGTCACTTGGAGACGAAATGAGACTTGGACGAGGAGGACTCGTATTTAACTGTATTGGAACAAGCGGGTTGGATAAATATGTACCGTTCGAGCCTGATTGTTCGGGAATTAAGAAACGTATTTCTCTTACCTATTCCCTTGAGCAAAAGTATACGAACCAGGCATTCCGCGATTAACCATATTTTCTTCTTCGC
Organism: Dermacentor silvarum; assembly: GCF_013339745.2. Classification (NCBI taxonomy): domain Eukaryota; kingdom Metazoa; phylum Arthropoda; class Arachnida; order Ixodida; family Ixodidae; genus Dermacentor; species Dermacentor silvarum. The sequence goes on along the minus strand of NC_051164.1, from coordinate 39,066,441 downwards.
CAAAGAACGTAAGTTGAAACTGAGGAGTGCCTCCCAAAGCTGACATTGCGAACCTTGCAGTGCACTCGTCAGTTTCAGTTTGTGCACCTGAATTATGAACGAATTGGAATCTTTTTTGGTGAACCTTTGGTCTGTATGCACTTTTGCGAATGGATGTGCGTAGATTCCTTCGCTGAGGCTTTTCACGTATAGGTCCGCTTTGCAGATATTTCGCGAATAATGTCACATTTTCAAACTTTTCAATAGCCTATAGGTATACTATCAAGTTCCCCTTCACTCACAATTGCTAGTTTGCAGGGGTTTCTCTAAGTCTATTGGTTCTCGAAACCAAGCAAACCCCCGCTTTTAACACTTACACGTACTAAGCGACTACGTTTATGCAGCAATAGGTCTAATATATCTTTCTTGTTTTCGGGGATATTCGTCTGTGACACCAAGTTCATGCTTTAAATACCACCTCCTGGCAAATCCTGCTTTTGTTATGCTGACCAGACACGTTGATTAAGGGCAGAACTTATATTAGTATTGATCTCGCCCTCCTCTTGTGCTTCCATACACATGTTCCATACTGTCAAGGCTTGTTATATATACAGGGTGTTTTTTTTTTAGTCCGTACAGATTATTAATAAAAAAAATGCTAATAGGGCAGCGAACACGGTGTCTTCGCAGATGAGTTCCTAGCCGAGGTGGACATACTTTACTGCCGATAATTTAAGCCACAGAAGAGTATTTAACAAAAATTAACGTTTTCATGAGTGCTTCAGAGGCAGTGGTATAAGGGCAAATTTGAAGGCACTCAAAATTTAATGCGCCGTCGTTTTTTTTTCAAAATCTTGAAATTCATACCTAACTAGAAATATTTATTATAGAATTTCAACGCTAAAGGCAGGCATCATCGAAACCGAGCGCGCCGAGAACGCAGGAATAGCGGCCCCCCACTATCACATCAGACGGGAACGCCTGGTGCACGACAGGCGCAAGGAAGTTTGAAAGTGAACGACTCCGGCCAGTCGCGGCAGCATATAGAGTTGCTTACAATCCGACGCGGTGGCTCAGTCAGCTAAGGCTGCTGAGGACGAGGTCGCGGGATCGAATCCCGGCAGTAGCGGTCGCATTTTGATGGAGGCGAAGTGCAAAAACGCCCGTGTGCTTGCGTTGTAATGCACGTTAAAGAACCTCAGGTGGTCAAAGTTAATCCGGAGTCCTCCCCTACGGCGTGTCTCAATCAGAACTGTATGTTGTACTTTATTCTTTGAGATTTGTCATCTCGCTCTTTCTTTCCTCTTTCTTCCCCTCCTTCCTATCTTTCATTTCTATATTTGTTTCCTCTTTTCTGAAGAGTAGGCAGGCGCTGTTCCCCTTCTGGTGGCAGTTGCCAGCCTTGCTCCTCGCCTTCTCTTTCCTGTGTATTATTATTTGGTTTACAAACCAAATAATAATAATAATAATTGGCGCGTAAAACCCCAGAAACAAGAAGAAGAGTTGCTTACATTTACCAGAGACCCGTCGTTGTTGCTTAGTGGCTATGGTGTTGGGCTGCTAACCAAGAGATCGCGGGATCAAATCCCGGCCACAGCCGCCGCATTTCGATTGGGGCGAACCGCGAAAAACGCCGTGTACTTAGAGGTGCGCGTTAAGGAGCCCCAGGTGGTCCAAAATTATTTCGGGATCTCCCACTACGGTGTGCCTCATAATCAGATCGTGGTATTGGTACGTAAAGCCCCATATATTATTTAATAATTACTAGACAAAACTACACTGGCCTAAATTTCGATTTCGAATATAGAATTTTACGTGCGATTTTCAAGATTAAAAAAACTGGGTGTGCAAATAAAATGCGAGTGCCTCCAAAATTGCAATTTGGACAACTGTTCCCGAGACACTTATAAAACGTTAATAAATGATTTTTAAACAGTCTTCTGAAGCACACGTTATTAGCGGCAAAGTATGTCCACCTCCCCTGGGAACTCGTCTGTGAAATTTCCACGTTCGCTTACCTTTTCGAGCACCGCTTCGTGGCGCCCGTTCCGGCGGCGAGCGTCGACGTCGGCGTCGTCCATCGGTGTTCCCGTAAGTGAGCGAAAAAAGCATAGCGAAAGGTGAAAGTGCGAACGCGGAGCGCAGTGTGGGATGAAGTGATTGCGAAGACAGAGCGAGGAGCAAAGCGGAGGGGGAGGGTGCAGTGGAACCATGAGGCGGAAAGCGAAGGAGGAGGGTATGGAGGAAGCATGAGGACAAAAGCGTAGGGCCGCGCAAGACTTGTACTGCGGCGACGATCGCTACTAGATGGCGCCAGAGTACCGCGCGTCGTCTGTTCCCCGATGACGCCACTGATATCGTATATGGAAACAAAGCGCTGCATGAGCGGTGGTCTGTCTGCGGCGGCTGCTGTGAATATGGCGCCAGAGTACCGCGCGTCGTCTGTTCCCCGATGACGCCACTGATATCGTATATGGAAACAAAGCGCTGCATGAGCGGTGGTCTGTCTGCGGCGGCTGCTGTGAATAGCGCCTACGCGTTACGTTTGCGCTGCCTCTCGCAATCTCCCGATTAGTCGCGCCACACTTCCCTGCATTTGCAACGTACCGCACCCGGCAGATTGTCCGCGCCGGCCAATATTTCGCGAAATGAAAATACGTATACAGCTGCGCTCAAATTTCGCATTAGGGAGTATCGTAATGGTCGCTGAATTTTTTTTTCTTACGGCTTTGCATGAGAGTTTAAGAACTGAAACCACTGTGAAATAATGTAGATTGCCCTGTGCAATTTCACTGACGCGCGCACGCACGCCAATCGGGTTTAAAAGCACGGGCAAACGTTCGTGCACGCGTGCACAAAAAAAAAAAAAAAGGAAGTCCATGGACATCTGAGCACTTCTTATGAGTTGTGAAACTTTAATGTCCGATTGAACGCCACTGAGTGGTCGTTGAAGTTATGAACCCCTCTCGGGGCAAGCGAACGCGTTGAGGTTTTGCACGTTTTGATTTGACTAGTTATTGCATTTTTGTATGTATCTTCTTAATCTTCTTTTTATTCCTCGAACGTTCTCTATCTACCTTGTAAAACTACCTATGGAACTGCTACACGGCGCGCCACCTGGTGTAATATTATGCAATTGCAATATAAAGTGTGCACGTAACGACGCTACACGGCGCGAACCTCACATCGCGTGACAAGTGGCACGCTACAATGCTCGTGAAGATGATAATGATGATGAGGATTTACTGACATCCTCTTTGAAACAAAGGGGTGACAGTGACCTAGCCAGCTAATTATGGTGATTATTGCAGCGAAGCTCTCTGTGGCTAGGCCATGGTGTCCGCGCGTAAAAACTATCATCATCAGCAATGGCTCGAGCATCGTCGTCTTCGGCCACAGCTGGCTCCGTTGCCGCTCATCATTCCAGCCTAGAATTTCGCTTCTGTCGTCGTAATGGGGAGGCCGCGTTCACGGGAGTATGAGCCACTCATTGTCTTACGTGACAGACAGATTTAATAACAGAGGTGATACGTGAATGTGTGTGTGTACCTATCGTCACGATGACAACAGATCAGGACAATAAATATGCTCGTTAAAAAATGTATGATTTCATAATGTACACATTCCACGTATGCAGCTTAAGCAGCTTCGCAGGTGATCCGGCCCGCTTGTTCTTGATTGGAACGTGTGCCGTTATTTATGTTGTATGCTTGGTTCCAAAGAAGGTATACGCTGTTCGCGTCACTTTGCTGAGTGCTTGTAACCTCTGCCTTATGGAGGTATGAGTCACTGGCTTTTGAAAGGGAGGCTTTATATGCATAGGCGAAATCGCCTGTCCACAGAAAGCTATCATCATCAACAATGGCTCGAGCGTCGTCGTCTTCTTCCGCAGCTGGCTCATTGGCTCATGCTCGGCAGGCGCTCGGGCCACTGCTCCCGCGTTCGTCGTCGTCGTCTTCCAAGCTGGCTCCGTTACCGCCCAGCATTCCAGCGTTTAATTTCGCTCCTCTTCTGTCATCGTAATGGGGAGGCCGCGTTTACGGGGGTATGCGCCATTGCTTAAGGAGGTATGAGCCCTTCATTGTCTTATGTAACGGTGAGATTAATATTGAATCAATTGAATTTCGAAGAATCGCAAGCGGAAATGGCGGGCGAATGCTGCTAACCCAGCTGCCGAGCAAACTCGGGATATCCAACGCAAGCGACAACGGCGGACTGCTGGCGTAGCGTCAGTGACGTCGTTCTCTCCGTCGCAGCCGAACGTGTGTGTAACCTCATAATTGAGAATTACTTTGATGAACCCTGGCGATTAACCCAGGATGACCACCGGGTCCGCACGTTTCAGCTTCGCTGATTAACCATCTTCACGGAGTGGAAGGGCCGACGAATTATTTTGCTTGCTTACGGGGGTATGAGTCATTGATGATGACAGTTTTCGACATGCTGTTGGGTACGTTGTATGCGTGATTCCAAAGAATGCATTCACTGTTCGCATCACTTTGCAGAGTGCTTGTAGCCTCTGCCCAACCATTGTATCGATTGTATCGGCCATTGCATTTTTGCTTGCTTACGGGGGTATGAGCGATTGATGATGATAGCTTTCTGTCGACGGACGCGAAAGTCATCGCGGGATCCTAGCCATAGACAGCTTTCCTGTAAAACCATATGTTCCATTGCTTCCCCATTTTATGTCTAGTTGGTCAGACAAGTATTCACGTTTAGAATAAAATTCGCTGCGTCTTAGCTCAGCTAACCCAGGATATGCAAAGCGATAGCTTCGTTTAGACTGGTTAAGTGTTGGTTTCACTTAGTGAGCCTTTAATTTAGCTGTAATTATTATACTTAGGTATACACTCATCGATTTAAGCCACGTATAAATTATAGGCCGACAACTCCAGGCGTTTTGCGAGCCGAACGGCTAGCTCTTCCTCAATCTCCGGCGCAAGCTTCGCGCGCTTGGCGTTTCGGACCCTCTCCAGTGAAGCAGTTCGCCGGGCGCAAGACGCGTGTCAGACGCCGCTTGCGGCGTGGTGAGACTAGGGAGCCTACATGCAACAGCGCTTGCATGTAGGCTCCCTAGGTCAGACGCCGGTAAGACGCCGCGGTGTGGTCAGACCATAGAGAAAGAAACGCTGCCAGCTGCGGCGGTTGCTAGGCAACGGCTCAGCTCGCGGTGCGGCCACAGGCCACAGCGAAACGGCGAGAATGCGGCCAATGCAGCTTTCGCAACAAAGAATGATTTCCACAAAAGAAAATACGAACACTTACAATTCTACCAGGAGGATAACATATACAAAGTACGGAACACTGTAGGTACGCCACGTTTCCAAAGAAAAGTTCAAGTCCACATACAGCCGCGGCAAAAGACGGTACATTTGTCCCCTGGTTGTGTGGGTGACGGAGCCAGCTAATAAGGTACTTAAATATGAGGCTCTTTCTTTCCAGCAAGAGCAGTTACGCTACGTTCTTTAACAGTTTTTCTAAGACTGCTTATCTAAAGAACGAATATTCTGCAGTTGTTAAAAATTCTTTGGACTGTACTTCATAAGAAGCTCTGAATTTCATTTCAAGCTTACGAAGATGAGGGAGCAAAGGCGGTCTAATGTTTATTTATTGGGGTAGAACCATTACTACAGGCGATTACGGAAAGTAGGGGTAGCAGGAATAAAGCACCCACTCCAGTTGACATCTACGTAATGGGAAGCATGCTTGGCTTGGAAGAGCATGATTGTTATGAAGCATGGAGGAAGGAAACCCCAGGAGGGGCCCTTGCAGCACGAACGTATTGGAGAAGGTGTGGCGGAAGTCACGTGCTGTTTTTCGCAAAGGAGCACTGGAACGGGTACCCCAAATGTCAACGTTGCCATGGCAACCGCGCTCCTGAAGCTTTCGCTGCTGCTCTCGGTCTCTGAAAAGTAAGATAATATTTTTCCGCCGGTGTATTTCCCGCAGCACCTTTTGTTCGAGAGAAAAGCGGACTTTGAAAGCTTGAAAGTTGTCTTTTAGGTCTGTGAGTGTGAGTGTCGGTCAGCAACAGATACACTCAAGCAATCACGGCGCGGGTCTTCGTCGTCTTCTTCAACGTGCCACTGAAAAATACAGGATTGCCTCTGCTTCACTAAAGCTGCCACAGATGTTTTGTAGGCTTTGTTTTGACGCGCGTCAGGAGCACACACTTCCGGCGGCTCGTAACAATGCAAGTTCAAAGTTCGCGCCCATCTGCTCCGGCGAGCTGCAGAACCCCTGATTGGAGGCGCAAAGAGAGGTGGCACACCAACATGGTTACACTTCCGGCTTCAAGAACGTGACGTCAGGGCCTCTCCTATTTTGTTTCCTTCCTCCATGTTATGAAGCATATATGTTTTCTGTGTTGCGCCGCGAAATGTTACCGCTCTTGCTGAGAAAGCGTTAGAGCATTTTTTTTAAATCCCTGACGTCCTACTATATATTTAGACTTATCTAAGTTTTTATTGTTCTCATTTTGAAGATGGTAATTAGGTGGTTGTAGAGAATCGCAATTTAGACACGTACAAATGACATGTTGACAACAAGGTGCAACACCTCGTTTGTTTACACTTTTTTGCCCAGCAAATAAAGAAAGTCCGCGAACTATGAAAACAATGCCATGTGACTGCGCCCCGTGAGCACTAAAGCTACTGTATTTTAGAAAACAAGGGAAAAGCTTTGATCTCGCCGCCGAGCTATGCGATTGGACGATAACTTCAGCGCGCCCCCTGGTGTTAGGCGGTAGAAGCTAGCAGGCTACTCGAGCCGCGCGCGCACTTGTTCTCCGTCCATGCATTGCTTCCACAATCGCGATGGTGAATACATCGGCACGTGACGGTCTGTCTACACTTGCACACTCAAAGGAAAAGGAAAAGCTAGGAGTGAACGGCTTTGTAAGAGATCCCGGATTATCGTATTTTCCGCCTAATGTCAGGCGGTTGGTTAATAACGGGGCCGTTCAGGCGCGCGGAATTTGAATCTATTTGTCTTAGCACAAACAACATAGGGCCTCTTTACATTGCATCTTTACGCTGGTTGCTTTTGTTAAACTATCTAAACTATCTTCGGGATCGGCCGACGAAAACGGACATAACGCCACGCCATGACCTGGGTTGACCTGGAGAAGAATGCTGCATATTAAAATACGTGTAAGTTTACGTTTTGTTGTTTGAATGACGTGGTAATGAAGAGGATGTGAAGCTCAGAAAAAAATTTAAAGACTCTTAAGTTTCGTCTTTAAGAGTGGAACGCCACAGCATTCAACGATCCCTGGCTGCTTATCAGGCTTCCCGCCAACTGCAGCTTTCTTTTTTCTCCGACTTCGCCTCTGCATGCGGCTGCCCTAGGGAACCCACATGCAAGCGCTGTTTTAGGGTGGTGACAACCGTTGTAAGGGTACTTGCCGTCGCCAGCTAAATTGGCGGGTAAAATGTTCCGCCAAATATAGGATGTGGGAATCAAAATGGCGAAAGACCAGCAGACAGACCACGTCTCCCGCAACCCTTGGTGACGTGAAACTAATTCAATTTTCAAATAAACTTTACAGGGAGTGCCTCGATCCATTTCGTGTGCGAGTCGACGACTATCAGCAACACGCGTCCGTCTATTGGTCCGGCGTAATCGATGTGACGCCGTGACCACTTGGTTCCTGTTTCTGGCCTCCTAACCAAACCTGCTTCTGCAATATAAACAAAAGTAAATCTTTGGAAGAATACTTCATCAATCTAAATCAATCAGTCCTTCGCTCGGTGTTCGCCATCTTGGGTTCCAAAGTTGTGCGGGGAAAGCCACTCTCCGAACGCGTAGAAGCCGCGTTCGCGCGGCACTGCCAGTAACACTTTTTTTTTATTTCTTTCTACCCTTTAACATGTTGCGAGTAAAACTCGATTGCTCACCTCACGTTTACGAGCCTGGATTTAACGCTTACGTGCCTTAGTATGCAATCATTGCCTAAAATACAGCGTGTGACGAACATACACATAGGTGCTATAATTATTATAGTAGCACTTTCCATCTTCACACTTTCGATCGCGATCGAGCCACATCGCATAGAATTTCTTAGTCGCGATTGGCTCCTTTGCGCTAACTGCGGAAGGAAGCCAATCGCAGTCGCAAATATTAACACGGATCGGGCTCGTTAGCGATCGAAAGTAACCGAGTGAAACCAGTGTTAGGCGTGCATGTATGCAAACATGGCTCGCGACAGCTGAAAATGCGAATGCGTGATTCAACACGCTGTCGCGTCCAACATTCCTTGTGTTGAAGGTATGAAAGCTGAATTCAGGGGAATGATGCGAGCAATTGCATGCACTCAAATTGTTTGCATTGCGCTGCACCATTATGTTTTATTATAATGATTGCAGTATACCATCCTTGTCGTGTTTCACACATCACGGACAAATTTATATGTAGTATGGGCATTTATATGTAGTATGGGGGCACGCCACCGCAACTATGCTGGTCACGAGAATGCCCTTTTTCATGCAGGCCGCGCTATTTTTGATCGTCACGTCAACGCCGTTGTGCTGTCAAGGCAGCTGTTGCGACCTGGACCATCACTGGGACGTTTGGCGACAAACCGACAGCACAGTCAACGCAAGTGACGCCGGGCCTTACACGCTGCCTCCAACGTCGGACCGTTTCCACATCTGGCAACCAAGTGCTACGCTCTGTGCAGCCGCTTCGGATAGTCTACAAATACCGCCATCATGCTGCAATCACTCGAGGGCACGCCACCGCAACTATGCTGGTCACGAGAATGCCCTTTTTCATGCAGGCCGCGCTATTTTTGATCGTCACGTCAACGCCGTTGTGCTGTCAAGGCAGCTGTTGCGACCTGGACCATCACTGGGACGTTTGGCGACAAACCGACAGCACAGTCAACGCAAGTGACGCCGGGCCTTACACGCTGCCTCCAACGTCGGACCGTTTCCACATCTGGCAACCAAGTGCTACGCTCTGTGCAGCCGCTTCGGATAGTCTACAAATACCGCCATCATGCTGCAATCACTCGGGGCACGCCACCGCAACTATGCTGGTCACGAGAATGCCCTTTTTCATGCAGGCCGCGCTATTTTTGATCGTCACGTCAACGTCCGTTGTGCTGTCAAGGCAGCTGTTGCGACCTGGACCATCACTGGGACGTTTGGCGACAAACCGACAGCACAGTCAACGCAAGTGACGCCGGGCCTTACACGCTGCCTCCAACGTCGGACCAGTTTCCACATCTGGCAACCAAGTGCTACGCTCTGTGCAGCCGCTTCGGATAGTCTACAAATACCGCCATCATGCTGCAATCACTCGGGGCACGCCACCGCAACTATGCTGGTCACGAGAATGCCCTTTTTCATGCAGGCCGCGCTATTTTTGATCGTCACGTCAACGTCGTTGTGCTGTCAAGGCAGCTGTTGCGACCTGGACCATCACTGGGACGTTTGGCGACAAACCGACAGCACAGTCAACGCAAGTGACGCCGGGCCTTACACGACACGCTGCCTCCAACGTCGGACCGTTTCCACATCTGGCAACCAAGTGCTACGCTCTGTGCAGCCGCTTCGGATAGTCTACAAATACCGCCATCATGCTGCATCACTCGGGGCACGCCACCGCAACTATGCGGGTCACGAGAATGCCCTTTTTCATGCAGGCCGCGCTATTTTTGATCGTCACGTCAACGTCGTTGTGCTGTCAAGGCAGCTGTTGCGACCTGGACCATCACTGGGACGTTTGGCGACAAACCGACAGCACAGTCAACGCAAGTGACGCCGGGCCTTACACGCTGCCTCCAACGTCGGACCGTTTCCACATCTGGCAACCAAGTGCTACGCTCTGTGCAGCCGCTTCGGATAGTCTACAAATACCGCCATCATGCTGCAATCACTCGGGGCACGCCACCGCAACTATGCTGGTCACGAGAATGCCCTTTTTCATGCAGGCCGCGCTATTTTTGATCGTCACGTCAACGCCGTTGTGCTGTCAAGGCAGCTGTTGCGACCTGGACCATCACTGGGACGTTTGGCGACAAACCGACAGCACAGTCAACGCAAGTGACGCCGGGCCTTACACGCTGCCTCCAACGTCGGACCGTTTCCACATCTGGCAACCAAGTGCTACGCTCTGTGCAGCCGCTTCGGATAGTCTACAAATACCGCCATCATGCTGCAATCACTCGGGGCACGCCACCGCAACTATGCGGGTCACGAGAATGCCCTTTTTCATGCAGGCCGCGCTATTTTTGATCGTCACGTCAACGTCGTTGTGCTGTCAAGGCAGCTGTTGCGACCTGGACCATCACTGGGACGTTTGGCGACAAACCGACAGCACAGTCAACGCAAGTGACGCCGGGCCTTACACGCTGCCTCCAACGTCGGACCGTTTCCACATCTGGCAACCAAGTGCTACGCTCTGTGCAGCCGCTTCGGATAGTCTACAAATACCGCCATCATGCTGCAATCACTCGGGGCACGCCACCGCAACTATGCTGGTCACGAGAATGCCCTTTTTCATGCAGGCCGCGCTATTTTTGATCGTCACGTCAACGTCGTTGTGCTGTCAAGGCAGCTGTTGCGACCTGGACCATCACTGGGACGTTTGGCGACAAACCGACAGCACAGTCAACGCAAGTGCCGCCGGGCCTTACACGCTGCCTCCAACGTCGGACCGTTTCCACATCTGGCAACCAAGTGCTACGCTCTGTGCAGCCGCTTCGGATAGTCTACAAATACCGCCATCATGCTGCAATCACTCGAGGCACGCCACCGCAACTATGCGGGTCACGAGAATGCCCTTTTTCATGCAGGCCGCTTTTTTTTGATCGTCACGTCAACGTCGTTGTGCTGTCAAGGCAGCTGTTGCGACCTGGACCATCACTGGGACGTTTGGCGACAAACCGACAGCACAGTCAACGCAAGTCACGCCGGGCCTTACACGCTGCCTCCAACGTCGGACCGTTTCCACATCTGGCAACCAAGTGCTACGCTCTGTGCAGCCGCTTCGGATAGTCTACAAATACCGCCATCATGCTGCAATCACTCGGGGCACGCCACCGCAACTATGCTGGTCACGAGAATGCCCTTTTTTATGCAGGCCGCGCTATTTTTGATCGTCACGTCAACGTCGTTGTGCTGTCAAGGCAGCTGTTGCGACCTGGACCATCACTGGGACGTTTGGCGACAAACCGACAGCACAGTCAACGCAAGTCACGCCGGGCCTTACACGCTGCCTCCAACGTCGGACCGTTTCCACATCTGGCAACCAAGTGCTACGCTATGTGCAGCCGCTTCGGATAGTCTACAAATACCGCCATCATGCTGCAATCACTCGGGGCACGCCACCGCAACTATGCTGGTCACGAGAATGCCCTTTTTCATGCAGGTTGGTTACTTGCCTAATACTAATTGCATTCGCTCTGATAACGCTTTTCTGCTTGCGGTGTCGTGCCCCACTGACGCCATTGATTGCTTTCGAAAATCAATGTTCATATTTTGTTACCAGTGTATCAACGCCTATGTCGTTTGCCTTCTGTTAGTGTTGGCTGGGGACGTCGAATTGAACCCAGGACCCGATGGTAATAGTAATCCTCAGCCGTCCCTTGAATCCATCGCTATGGCCATATCCCGCATTGAATGCTCTCAGAATACTGTGTTAAGTGAACTAGCGCTGATTCGCGCCGCTCAGTCGAAGGTGGAGGATTCGATTTCTAGCCTTTCCTCGCGAGTCGACGCCCTAGAAAAAATCGCGAAAACAAATCAGTTAAGTTGCACAAGCTCTGTAGCCGGTCCCGATATGGCTAAACTTTCGTCGGACATTAAACTGCTTTCGAACAAATGCGACGACGCCGAGAATCGTCTTCGACGCACTAACTTGCTGTTTTTTGGGATCACCGATAAGCAAGATGAAACGTGGTCCCAATCTGAATCACGTATCACTTCATTCTGCTCCCAGGAGCTCGATATCACCATTAATAGTCATGATATTGAACGTGCCTACAGACTTGGCCGCTACCAGCCAGGAAAGAACCGCCCGATAATTGTCAGTTTCATGAGATTCAAAGACAAAGGGCAAATTCTGTCTGCCAGTTCAAAGCTAAAAAATTCGCCGTTTTCAGTCCGTGAAGACTATTCTGCGCGTGTGCGCTTGGCAAGGAAGAAACTTTTTTCGTATGGTAAGCGGAGTACTACTTTTTTCAAAATCCGTTTTGATAAGCTTATTATGAACAACAAACAGTTCGTGTACGATGCTGGAACTGATTCTGTAGTCGAGCTAAATTCATAGCGCTCACTGCATGCACCTAAGTCTTTGGTGCACCACCCTTTGGGAACTCCCAACCACGCAAGCTCTATCCCAAGAAATAAATCTGTATCAGTTTTACTAACCAATATCCGAAGCTACTTCCCAAAGAAAGACGCTGTCGAAGCTATATTGGATGACAACAGCACTGATATTGTCATCTTTACTGAAACTTGGCTCACACCTGATATACAGAATGACGAACTTTTGCACGAACAGCAGCCTTTCGCTTTTTTCCGGCGTGACAGATGTGGTCGCCGGGGAGGCGGCGTGATGGTTCTTGTTAAGGGCACCCTGGTTTCTTCTTCTGTTGCAATCAAAAGTAAAAGCGAAATCCTTTGTGTAAACATTTCTTTGGCTCATCGCGCCTCTATCATCATTGCGTGCTACCGGCCACCCGATTCTGATCGCTCCTTCATTGACGACCTAAGTACCATTCTACTTGATATCAAAAGCCAGTTTCCCTGCGCTAACCTCATGGTTTGCGGTGATTTTAACTTTCCAGACATTGATTGGGACAACCTGACTTCATCTTCACGTCATTCCAAAAATTTTTGGATCTTATTCTTTCTTTCAACCTCGCTCAAACTGTCGGAATACCAACTCGTGGTAGTAACACCCTTGACCTTGTCCTTGTGTCAAATCCTGAGCTAATTCAGTCATTGTCATCCACCGACGGTCTTAGCGATCATAAGTTAGTGTTGTTCAACCTCGCAATTTCAATTCCTTCGCGCCAACGTTCAGTAAAGTACATTCGCGACTACAGCAAAGCAGATTTTTCCAAAATTAATGAGGAAATGGCCAAATTTCTCCAACACTTTGAACAATCTGCTCCTAATAGGTCTATTGACGAAAACTGGTTTTCGTATAAAGAAAAAATTATCTCTTTAATGGAATTCTATGTACCCCTCGTTTGCATTCGCGGCGATGCCGGGAAACCGTGGTTTACAAACTCATTAAGAAAATTATGTAACAAGAAAAAGCGGTTGTTCAGGGAAGCCAAGAGCTCCAATTCAGCACTAAAATGGGAAAAGTACTTAGAGTGCCTGCATAATTATACGAAGTTGCTGAGGAGCACGAAACGGCACTTCTACAACAAAGACATCCTCCGAAATAACCCCAAAAAATTTTGGACTTTGTTAACTCCCAATCGTAGTGGCTCGCATAACATCTCTTTATCATATCAGGATGGTTCTGTCGTTCCGAAGGAGCTTCGTTCTGACGTTTTGAATGCGTACTTCACGTCCGTTTTCACCCAGGAACCAGCTGCTAATATTCCTATACCACTCAGCTCAAATTTCCCTCAAATGCCACCAGTTAGTATCTCGGCAGAAGGAATCTGTAAAATAATTGACAATTTGAAGATATCCAGTGCCCCTGGGCCTGACAACATATCAGCTAAAATCCTTAAAGGCACAAAAGTAATATCCAGTCGCGTACTACAGATCATTTTCACGCAGTCTATTTCCAGTGGCCAAATCCCGTCCGAGTGGAAGGTAAGCAGAGTTGCACCGGTTTTCAAGGCAGGAAGCCGCTCCGATCCATCGAATTATCGTCCTTTCTCGTTAACATGCATTGCATGCAAACTTATTGAACATATAATTTATTCCCACGTGGCAAAGCACCTGGATAATAATTCCTTTTTCTTCAAAAACCAACACGGTTTTCGGTCTGGCTTTTCGTGCGAATCTCAACTGTTTGAATTCACGACTGACCTGCACTTAAACCTAGACTCATCCTTTCAAACTGACGTAATTTACCTTGATTTTTCTAAGGCTTTTGACCGTGTTCCCCAGCAGCGCCTCATGACTAAACTTTCTTGCCTTTCACTTGACCCGCTGATATTTTCATGGATTTACTGCTTTTTAACTGATCGTTCGCAGTACACCGTCATTGAAAGTCATCCTTCTGCCTCTACTAACGTTATCTCCGGTGTCCCTCAGGGCTCTGTTCTTGGCCCGCTTCTGTTCCTAATCTTTATCAATGACCTTCCTGCTGAAATTTCATCATCCATTCGTCTGTTTGCGGACGATTGCGTTCTGTACCGACGTATCTCTACTATTAACGATCAGTCATTGCTACAGGCTGATTTAACCTTAATCCAAAATTGGTGTTAGACTTGGCTCATGCAGTTAAATGTATCAAAATGTAAGTTCATGCACGTGTCTCGTAAAAGATCTAACCTACACTTCTCATACAGGCTAAACACTACCGCGCTATCACAAGTGGAATCTTATAGGTATCTAGGCATAGAAATAACAAGTAATCTAAGCTGGTCAAAGCACATCACGTCGCTTTCTGCAAGCGTCTCTAAATCACTAGGTTTCATCAGACGATCACTCACTTTGCTTCGCCCACGGTTAGACTAATCGCATACGAAACTTTCATCCGTACCAAACTTGAATACGCTTCCCCTATCTGGAACCCCCATCAAGAGTACCTAATCCAGGCGTTAGAGGCAATACAAAATCGAGCTGCTCGTTTTATAACGTCCAAATATGATTCTCGGTTGAGCGTTACTAACATCAAAGTTTCGATTGGTCTAACCTCCCTAGCATCCCGTCGTAAGATAGCAAGTTTTTGCCTTTTTCATAAGCTGTATTATAATTTTCCTCATTTACGTGAGAGCCTAATTCAGCCGCCCATGAGATCATCACGACGCCTTTTTAATTGTCACAGTGTTCAACGCATGCATGGTTCAACTAACGCTTTCAATAAATCATTTCTGCCGACTGCCATATCGGATTGGAATGTACTTCCTGATGGTATCGTCAATGAAACTAATCCTGTAAAATTTAAACAGTTATTATTACACCAGTGTTGTCCACAGCCCCACTAGTAAGCCCTTTTTTTCGGCTTTCTAATTTTCATGTGTTTACTGTGTTTACCTGTTTTTGCAACCTGTATTAATGTCTTTTTTGTTTTTGTTTTTATGTGACCCGAGGTTACCATTTGTTCCCCCCCCCCCCCCCCTTATGTAATGCCCATCAGGGCCCTTAAGGGCAAATAAATGATGATGATGATGATGGGTCTCATCTAGCCGACACGCGCTGACTAATGCTGCATGCATTACGTATTTATAGTTCTTCTGTGTACACTAAATTGTGCAACTTCTGCAGTGCCGTAGTTAGATTAAATAAACAAACCATGCTTTTATTTCTTGCTTGTTGAACACACTACATATTTATATCGTTTTGACAGGAGCATGCGAACACAGTGGCGTACCAACTATTTCTCGAGTGAGGGGGCAAACCGCGAGACAATCTGATATATATAATATATATATATATATATATATATATATATATATTGCGATTTACTGTTACAATAAGCGAGAGAGCCTGGCCATGCGTCTGTCAGTTATTTGTATGTATAACAGACATATGCTTGTTTATAATTCACACATGGTGAACAATGGGGGCCCGAAAAATTATTTCAATTAATATTTATTTCTTCCAACTATATAAAATATCAAGATGACGCAGGGGAAAAAAGGCAACTAGTGCCTCACAGAGGTCCCGGATCCCGCCCAGTAGCAACAGTACAGCGCACATAAAAAAGTGCATATTTGCTACAAACAATTTTAATAACTAAACAAACAAGTGCACTTGGTGTGTAACTCTACGGCACAAATGTATCACTAGTTTAGGTAATAGCATTGTCGATGTTATACTCAACGAAGTGCAATCAACAAAAATTACGTGCAATATTCACAAAAAAAAGAAGACCACAAATGTGGGCGACCTTGGAGAATTACAACCCGACTTCCAGCGAAGCTCTGTCTTTCGAACAGTTGCAATGAAACCTTCAATTTCTTGTAATTATATGGCATACATTAAAATGTTGCCCGTATACGTCTGTTCTGTTTGAAACCTTGCCCGCATGTAATGCTTTGGAGCACTGCTTGTTGGGATATTTTCAAAAGCCAGTAATTCATCAACACGCATGTTACTTCGCAATAGCATTTACCATGGTGTCCTCCCTCCCTCTCTCCCTGACCCCCCCCCCCCCCCCCCCCCCCCCCACTCAATTTCCGCTAGATGTGATATAGGTTGAGTGAACAGTTTGCCCAGGCCAACGAGATAAATATTCTTTGTTCGCAAAACACATTCATAAAGTTCCGGATCGCTTGCATGCGTAATTTACTGCAAATGTCATAATTACAGTCCCCTGTCTTTGAATTTTACCTACATTTTGCCTATAACGCTTCCTTTATTTTCGCCAAATAGAAACAAAATGGCTTGTTTAGTTCACCGACGACATCGCTGAAACCAAGTCGGAACGTGTCATGACGCCTGAAGATAGGGAAAGAAAAACGACGGCTCAGTAATTGTTTGCAACGCTTCTAATTTGACCAGGAACGCCGAAAGTTTGTCGCACATTGGCAGTTACCATGTCCCCTCTCCCCTTTCCATAAAATACAAACCTGTTATAGCCTACAGATATGTCGGGACACTGGGAGGCACAGCTGATAGCTGTCATATTACACGCTCTAACACTTGAATAAGAATATTTTTACAAAGGCTATGTTTGCAATCCAACTGCATTTAACTTTGCACAGACAGTTTCCTTAGCGTACCACCAATTTTCACTAAATGTGGTTTTGGTGGCTTGTATAGTTCTGCCAGGGCAGCGGGCTTAATTCTTCCCCGCTCTTTTGACACGCTCGTAACACTCTAGAGTGATTGCATAAGTATTTGTCGCGAAATCCCCAATTGCCCATGTAGTTGGAACTTTACCTACACACCACCTATTAACCGGTCCTTACAGTCACTAAACATAACTAAGCCGCCTTATGTATCGCGCATGAAAAAGTAAAAAGAAGAAAGATCAGGAATCAATAATCATTGGTAACGCTTTTAAATAAGCCAGAAACCTTGAAACTACGCGGTACATTGCACTTAAATGCTACTAATTCATTCAAAGTATAAAATATCTGAAACGCAGAGTTGCCTTGGCACATTTTGAAACCTACCTATAATAGCGGCAGCGTGATACTTTCGTACATTTGCTAACACTTTTTTTAAAGCTATATTTGATAAAAACGCCTTTGCCATCGCACAAACTGTGCGTATTCTTCCCCCTATGTTCGCAAAATTTGACCTCAGTTGTAGTTGTAATTATGCCAGCGCAGCCGTCTAAGTTTTACAGCGCTCGCAAAACAGACAAATAACGCTATGTGACCACTTGTATACGTATTATATTGGAAAATACACCTTTAACCGACCAATTTGAAACATTGCCTACACAATACCCATATACAATGCCCCTAATTTTCCCCAGATGTAAACAAGATGCCTTGTTTAGCTCACCGAATACACCGAGAAACAAACTACAAATCTCGTATGATGCGCGGAAACACGTGGAAAACGACAGGTTAGAATATTATTTGCAACACTTGTATTTAAAGCAGGAAAGTTAAAGTTTCTCAACGCATTGCGCTTAAACGTCTGTCTATTTTCACGGAATTTCGACCGTATCTCGTGCTGTTGTGTTAGGAGTCTGGGAAACATTTCGATTAGCGGCAGTACGGCACCCTGGAACGCTTCAATGAGTAACTTTCTACAAAGGCTGCAATGAACCTACACATAATAAACATTTATCACGCGTCACTCAGAACATTGTTTCGGACTTGGAATAAATAAAAAAACACCGTGCCCCGCATAGTTTACCGAGGGTACCGGGAGAAACTACTGAATGGTGTGTATAACGCTTAAAAGTTGGGAGAAAGCGACTACTCAGTAATTTTTCCCAGAGCACAGAAGCAACCTATACAGTCCCTGTATCATTGCACGCAAAATGACATGGACAAAAGAGGGAACACGTATAACACACACGAAGCGCAAACTATCAACAGATGTATTGCGAGAAGACGTGACCTTTTTATACCTTGCCACAGGCAGTACAGCGCATGACACCAAGGGCGGAACCACACCGACACAAAAAATCAACACGCGCGTGACGTGCTATTCAAATACGCTATTTCCTTCGCTGATAGGGTGATAGATTCCATGCTAATACACTTATCTTTCAAAGTTGTGATGCAGTGGGCCTCAATAATGAGTCGTGTCATCTCATTGTTCGACTTTTCAATGATCATGAACTCTTTGAACATTGGTCTACAGCCGCATTCATCACATTGAAGTGCCAGCCACCCTCCCGTCTTGTTATTTACGTTGTTAGCATGCTCGCGGAGCCAGTCGTTGATGCAACGGCCCGTTTGTCCGACATAAAAACGCTTACATGATAAAGGTATCTTATATACTACGGCGACACTGCATTTCACCCATGGATTCGTTTTGGTGATTCTTGCCCCATGCTTTCTTTTCTTTCTTGTTCGGGTTAGTAATGTTGCAAATTTTTCCAAGCTTACTTGGCGCGGAAAACACGACTCGAACGTTAGCTTTTTGGCCGATCTTCTTGATGTTGTGCGACACTTTATGGATGTATGGGATTACAGTGACCTTTCTTTTTTCTTTCTCCATCTCTTGGGAGGTGGGGACCACGGTGGAGCCAGATGCCCTGATATTCTTAAGTTGCTTCTCCGCTACGGACACTAACAGGTGCCTCGGGTAACCTGCTTCTAAAAGGCGTGAAGTTTGCTGGCCCAAACTTCGGCTCGTCATGTGTGGGCTAGACTTTTCCAGGGCCCTTTTTATTAGTTTTGAATGGGCTGATTTGAACGGGAGGAGGGGTTTGTTTGCTCGTGGTTCATAGCTCCAGCACACGCGGTTTTCTTTAAAAGCGAACCTGACATCGAGAAAACGAATATTGTCTTCAGTTGGAAGTTCATGGGTGATTTGCCATGGATACAGGCATTTCTCTGCGAGAGCAAGAACTTTTGCGGATTCTTGGCTAAAATCTGTCGGGTCACGCTCTAAAAGAACTAAAAAAAAGTTGCAGTGGCTTAGCTCGGCTATGCCAGGATATACGTAGCGTTAGCAAAGGTTCAGCTGATTATTCTTAGCTTTCCTGGTTGTCTCCTACGCTCAACCGCTAATTGCCAGGCAACTACTTCGGGATCCGATGAGTCAAGCTTCTCCGTTCTTCTGCGCTGTTGAGCAGCACTTGCGCTCTCCTTCTCCATGGCTATACCACACTGGCAAACGCCAGTCAGAAGCGCAGCGGCTCCAGCGCAGTGTCAGACGGCGACTGCGCAGCGAGCGCGCGCCGGCGCCAGTGCGTCAACCACGGCTACGACGTCACTCCTCTGGAATGCGCAGACCGGCGGCGGTGAGTCGCGCGCGGCGGCGGCGGAGTGCGCGAGAGGTTCCGGCTCCGGTGGCTCTGGTGCGCAAGCCGTGTGACATCACTGATGCTTGCGCATGCGCAGCACGGCTCTTGATGTGCCGCGCGAAACGGGCTTAGGCTAGGCCAGTGTAGCTAACGCTACAAAATCGTCTACGAATCGGAACCCTTTAACCACCTTAGTGGGTCGAAGTTCATTGACTAACGACTTGTCAAGCTGTGATAAAATAAATTGCTTAGGACACTGGGTTTTAGCCACAGGAACGTATGCAGGGCCGTATGCGAGTTCCTCGGTGAAACAAGGCGAATACCAAGTTAACTTACTGATATATTGTTTATTATTATTTTACAAAATTCCAATTTACAGTTAATTTACTGATTGGTTATTTATTAATTTGGAAAATTCCACTGATTGAAATTTATTACCTTCTACCTTGATCTCCTTCCAAAAAGCACACTAATTCCCTTTAACATCAAATAAAATACAGCTCTAACATCAGTTAGTTTCATTGCATAATTTCAATCCACCTGTTTAACCGCCGGCTTCTTGGCTAATCCCCCGTGGTGGCTATGCGCCATGGCATAAGGAAACAAGCAAGCAAGCAAACAAGCCCGGGTGCATAAGGTGCTTTGCACCTAAAACATAGCATACCCCAAAGCCTCGTATAAGCATACAAAGAGGCTTCGCTTTAAACTGTGGAGTGCCGTTTTCGTTACCGCTACCAGAGTCCAGTGATACACCTGCCGTGTATGGTTCCATCGCCGTTGTAGATGGTGCAGTGATCTCATGGAGCCGAATCTATGGCGGCGCTGGTTGCATAGGCCGTCTTGAAAAGCCGTTGTGCTTCGTCTGGGTAGTCTGCAGAATTCGTGTCTATATCAAATTGCAATTATCGGTAGCAGTACCGCGGAGACGTATGGGGTGTAATTCTTTTGAGCTGCCTTCACAGCCTTTAAACTACCACCTCCGCCTCACTGGCCTCTCGAGTCACTTTGCGTGTATTCGCGGGCATCCTTCACACTCGGAAAAACACTTTCGTGTGGCACGTATTGAGCAACAGAAAGCTGTATCGGGAGTTCCTCATGTTGCTCTATAATTTTCTCATTGACACTTGTCATGTAATTATAATAAATTGCAAGTTCATTAATTAACGAAAACTAATTTTGTAATTAGGCGGAATGCAAAAAATAATAATCTGAGTAATAAATAATAATCCAAGCCACGGCAAACAAGATTACCTTGGTCCTTTCTAGTTACGTAGCACTTGCATATTTTTATAGTTTGGACCAAGTTAAGTGAAACACCCTGTATGTGTGCTGCTACAGGACAAACAGGCAACATAACGATGCGCTTGTTAAATCGGAGAACGGTTTTAATGCTTCAGAATCGAGCGCCTCCTGGGAGCGTTCTCTCTCTCTCTTCCCTTATGCAATTGCTTTTTCATTTATATTGTAACGGGGAGACGGCGGACAACAGCTTGAATGAGCGAGATGAGCATGTTGTCGTGCGTATGGGGACAGTGAAAAATTGGAGCCAGAGCGTCAAGTTCGCGACGGATGACTTGTGTCAAGCTTGGCGTTGAAGGCGGATGTGATGCCGGAGGGTCGTTGCAGGAGAAAGTGGCAGCCGTATTCGGAAGTCGGTCGAAGCGTTCTACGATGCGTTTGCTCTTCGCTTGCTCAAAATTTTGGCATTCCTTTATGATGGATTCAACCGTTGAGCAGTTCCTGCAAAGCAGGAGGTTGAACGCATCGTCCACGATGCCCTTCAAGATATGTCCAACCCTATCGGCCTCCAGCAGGTCCGCGTCCGCTTTACGGTAGAGAGCCAGAACGTCTTGAATATACGCGACGTACGATTCGGCTGGTGTCTGGACACGAGACGCTAGCTCTTGCTTGGCCTCCATTTGACGTCCCGCAGGCTTTCCGAAAAGATCGCGTAGTTTTCCTTGCAGGAATCCCAGCTTGTAATTTCGGTTTCGTGCGTCTCGAACCACACCTTCGCGGTTCGTCCCAAATAAAAGATCACGTTGGCCAGCAAAAGTGTGACATTCCACTTATTGTGCTTACCAACGCGCTCATACGATGTCAGCCAGTATTCGACGTCGTTCTTGGCAGTGCCAGTGAATATTCCCAGGTGACGTAGCTGGGATAGTACCACTTCCGCTGGTGTCGGAGCGGCGGAGGCAGCGTCAGTGTCGGAGGCCAGCGTCAGTAGCCATAACAGCGGAACCGATGTGACGCCCGCTGCGAAGATCCAGGGCCGGCTTGTGGCGAGATTACCCCGCACTTCCACCAAAATGTAACAGGGAGAAAATATATGTATTTACAATATATACATTTAGAAGGTTGTAGCTTGCTTGCTTGATCCTCATCGGGTAGATGGTTGTAGCTCTGGGTACCACCATATACCGAGATGATGATGATGATGATGATGATATCGTACCCACTCCGGGAGATTGGCGAGTTCCGATACACTTCAGCCTCTTCTTCACCAGCCAACGACCTTTGGTGCATAGCGGTACAGACTCGTACGTGAAAATATATACAAAAGGTTTTACAAGAAACTCTGGCACCGGGAGTTTGGCCTACGGGAGTTTCAAGCATGGCCGTTCTGCCAGCGCAGGATTAATGATTAGTGCATGAAGTTGCCTGTACCTCATCCTTGTTGCTTCCAATTACTTTATAACCATAAAATTTTGTTATTTTCAACAAAATATTGAGTTATACATGAAACAATTTCCTATGAATACGCATTCGCGCAGTGCCAACTGCCTTGCTTTATTTAGAAACCTATGAGATTCAGAAAGACAGATGGTGTGACGTCGCAAGAACGTTTGAAACCAGAAGCACGAAGATTAGACAATTTCAAATCATAGCTCTACTTCCCTCGGTAGTTGAACAGCTGCAGTGCCATATTTCTTTCGAGTAATTCTAGTAAGGAACTATGATTCCAACCACCCAGAGTTTTTAACGTGCAACAAAAGCATGGTACACGAGCGCTTTCGCATTCCGCTGGTACCAGAACTCGGCCACCAGTACCGGGAATCGCACTCTCGACATTGTGCTCAGCAGCAGAACGCCGTTGTCGCTGAGTCACAGAGGCGGTTGCTGTAATTGCGTATATCAGGACAATCATTACCTATTTCCCGTATATTCGGTTTGTTTCTTTCTGTACACACTTGTGTGTGCAGTAAACGTTCAATCATGTCACTTTGACGCAGATAACTTTGCCGAGTACAGTATTAGCTCGGCTTTCTGTAGCAGTCTCTGTCACGGCACTTGTAGCGTTCGCAGGAATATTCTACGCTTAACTCTTCCCTGTTCGCCAGCGTGTGACCTCCCCTGATCGACGTCCATGCACCTGCGTGAAAGTACTGCTGATTAGAAATTACCAACTCTCTTTGATTACGCTCGTGTTCCTTGTACCTGCTACAGATATTACATAGTTCTATCTGTCCAAAACGTATTAGAGTTACAAAGTGTCGATACCTGAGACGTCTTTTGCGACAGTAGTGCTGGTAGGGCAATCTTGCGACGCTTCCTCGAACCACCGCGTGTTAGAAACGTTCTTGTGTTGCCTAATCTTACCGTCTAATCAGCATAAGAAAATCCGCTCTATGCTAATCATACTTGCTGCTGTAGCGACAAAAACGGACGCAAGGAAACGACGTGGACGAAGAGTGTATTGGGGGCTCGAGCTCGCTCTGCTTTGCCGTTGACCGGACCACTTTCGTGGACCACCTGCCGCTTCGGTACTACTGGCGCTTCGTCTGCTTCGGTACTACTAATGTACCGCTTCGTCCGACAGTACGCCCGCTCGTGCTCCGAGTGCCAGTGCCGCCAGAGCCTGCCTTACGCGGCGACTGGCCCACTTCAACCCCTGCTCTGTCCTACCCGGCCTTTCGACCGCATCAGAATTGGCTTGCGCGGACCCCTTCCTAATGCTCGAAATGGCACCCGCTGGGTAATAATCGCTGGGGACCACCTCCTCCCGCGTTACGCCAAAACTTCAGCGCTTCCGTCTGCCACATTACGTGAAGGGGCCTTATTCATCCTCCATAATCTCGTTCTTCGGCATGGCACACCTCGTGAGCTACTGAGCGATCGTGGACGTTCCTTCCTGTCCGAAGCAGTTGAAGCCCTTCTACGTGAATGCAACATTGTTAATCGCACTAACAGCGCATAACATCCCAAAACCAACGGAATCACTGAGTGCGCACTTGACATGCTCACCACGTATGTTTGCGCTTAGTGGCACTGTTGTAAGCGTTACCTACGCTTACAACAGCGCCACTAA
>NC_051164.1:38974348-39042520 GCF_013339745.2 Dermacentor silvarum | reverse complement strand
CAACATATTTGCCGAAAAAAAACAAAGAGCAAAACACACTAACCCTGATTCAATTCATGAGCGGCATGTTTGGATAGCTTGGAATACATATTTAGCCCCGCTATTAGAGCAAGCACCATATACGCTGCTCGCGCCGTTTGGACAAAGCTTAATCAGCTCCTAAAGCGCTTTTGCATGTTATCTGAAGCTGTGATCAAAGGTTCGTGTCGTCCACCCAGTCACCGTCTACGATATCTCCCAAAAACAGAGGTTTTCTAAGCCGCGCTGGCGTCATACACTTCCATTGTAAACATGGAGGCAATGGAGGCAGTTGAGGCAAGCAATGGACACGTCACCACGTGATCAAACATGGCAGCGCCCACGGGATCGCCGCAAAAAGGGTCAATACCAGCAGCACATGACTGTATTCTGCACACGAGGGCGAAGTGTTCTAGTTGGCCGGAAGTGGTCAACTATGGTCTCGACATTACGACTGCACGTCAGCCACACAAAAGCCATAAAATTACACTATGTCGCTTTGGGTGAAAAAAAAAATTCAGTGCCACTCCACTCTGAAGGTGGATGACCAGCGAAGCTGTGTATGTGGTGATTGATTGGCTGTTGCTCTGGTGAAACATTCCAAGTTTGCGGGATCGGGGCCACATGAACGGTTTGCATTTCTTTCTGCCTCGCAGTCCTGGCAGGCAGCACGCTTATGCTTACTGTCCACGGCCCGCTCATCGTCGGTGGTCTCCTGCCGCCGCCACCACACCCATTCCCTTTTCTATTCATGCCGTCGTTCTTGGTAGGCACACTGTTATTCTTCAGACCGTTCAACATGCGGCCTACTCATTTCACAGTCACAGCAGAACTGAGGAAAGGAGCCTACATAGAGCATGACGTCAGGAGACAGAAGACACTCAAATTGGCAAACAGTAGTTTGAACACACGGGATGGCGTACACGTGTATGTTGCAAACGTAGACATGGCCGATGCGGGTCAAAGTGTAGTAGCTGTTCTCATCAACTTAATTTTTGATACAGGTTGTATTTGGAACCAAGATATTAAACTTAATTTTGCAAGTTGGCGGAGTGCTTGAAGCCTGCTTCACCTCCGCCGCGAGTCGGCCCTGTATTGCACTATCTTCGGGATAGGCGCACGGTTTTTGGTCTACGGACATCGATCGGCAGGAAACTAGCTACACACAGCTTCGCTGTAAAATGCAATGTTCGAAAGGTAAAACGTCACCGCGAACCATTATCAACATTCGGCAAGGCATAAACGAAGCGCTGCAGAACTGTGATCTCCTGATAACGCCGTAGTAACCACCGATGCAGTGCAGTGTCCTCGCAAACTCAGGCCGCATAGGGCCGCATCGACAGGAAAGCTTGAGCGGTCGTTGTTCCCTTCGTAGAAAGACATAGATGGTCGTTCCAAATCGTTTAAACAAGCGTAAAAAATGCACATGGTGCCACACAGACAATTGCGCAAAAATGAGAGTGACGCCGTCGTGGCATCCGATGTAATGCCAGCGCACACCCCGCGCCATGCTGTTTATGCTATACGCAGCGTGCCTCCATCCTGGCAGCATGCCTTGAAAACGCGAGACTTCCTTCCCGGCTTTCGAAATCCGCGCGAGGTGGTATCACCATCGCGGTGGGACTGGAGCGGGGGGCACACTCTCGTGCGCCCAGTTTGGTTGCGCTTTCGTGCTTTTGCCACTTCGCGTGTGGCCTCTTTTTACCATGAGCTGGTTCGAAGCGATTGTTGTAGCAGTACGGTGATTTAAAGAACGTTTGTTATATCTGGAAGCATTTTCCATAGGGAGGGTCGAAAAATTGTAAATGCACTGAAATGTGGTCGTTGCAACCGATAGATCATTTTATCTGGGATCGTTATAAGTAGGTTCGACTGTACCGCCTGTCGCGACAACAGGTGTGCCAAATACACACACCCTTCTTCAACCTATGAAATAAATTCTTGTGACTACAGTGCTCCCAGGTAGACGACCACACAAACGTGGCGAAGACACAGTGCTTAACCCGAGAGTATCGCAGCACTTGCATTGTGTACCAAAGCTTCAACACAAAGAATAGGTTACATGCAGTGGCCCTGGCAAATGTCAAAAGATGTCCCGTCATTCACCTCCACTTTTTCTTTAATTGCTGGTTTCCTTTTGCGAATATTTTTCATTTTCTATGTAAGCCTCAGGTAGGACACCCTAGTATTTAACAGGGGATCTAACCCACTTTACGTTGGCAAAAGTGTCGGGGTCGAAGGCCATTTGCCATTCCAGAAGGCATTTCCCGTGTTTACCTTGCCAAAGCATTTCACAATACTGATCTTTGTCTGGGTGCTCTCTTTATCTGTGCAACATACAGCCACATTGTCTGCATATGCCAGAAGCTTTACTTTAGTGGCTTGTACATGAAGCCCATGAATAGACTGATTTTTGATAATACCCTTACACAATGTTTTGATATTGTTATAGGTAGATGTCGAAATGGGTTTATATAGAATATTTACACAGTGACAGAGAGTGGCACCATAACAACAAAGATGGTGGGTCGGGGCACAGCTCATCCTCTTTTTGCAACGTCTTCTTCGTCTGCACGATTGGTGGCTCATAACATTACCGTCAGCAGCAAAGCACCAACTCGGTGTGTGTGTGTGTAAACTTTACTTAAAGAGGTCCGGAGGCTCGACTTAAGCCGAGGCGGGCCGCTCCCACGTTGGCACTGTCAGGCCAAGCCCTTCAGCGACATCATGAGCCCTCTGGACAGCCCTTAGTTGGTCTTGAAGCAATGGGCTTTGTATTCTCGGTGCAGTCGAAACACGACGGCACAGAAAAGCTTCACTGCACACAGGTTTAATCAGTGTCTGGGACATTATAGGGCTTCAGGCGGACAACATACACGATGTCGGTGCGGGGTTGTGCCGATGAAGACGAAGACAATGCAGCGATTTCGTAATTACGTCGGACAATTGGTGGCACACTTGATATGGGCCAGTGTACGGGAACAGCAGGCATCATAACCCTCCAACACGTTCAGGTATGTGAAAGACAATAGACCAATTATGTATGCTGCAGTTCTCATACGGCCCAACTACGTCTCCTTGTCACCTTCTCAATCATCGCACCAGAACTTTCACAAAAATTTTGTCGTCGCACTTAGAGATATTGGCCTGAAAGATGAGATTGCATCTTCCGTCTTGGAATCAAAACTGTGTATACTTCAACAAATTATGGCAGTAATGAATCTGAATTATACGCCTCATGAAATGCTACCGCCAGAACTTAGGCTATGCTTACCTTAATTAAACCAACATACCGCCCGTCGCCGAACACCCACCGTTCCTCATCTCCACGCCGGTGCTCGTTATCGCCGATGCGGCCTTGTGCCGCCCCTCAGGATGAGGAAAACCAACAGTCGCAGTCCAAGAGGCAAGGGCTGCGACAACGTCAAAGTGCACAAGTCCTCATTGCAGCCCATCCAATGTGATAGACGTGTTTGTCGACAGTGTCCGCATGGAGCAGCCGTATGTGTTATAGACGTTACACTTTGCCGCTTACTCTGGAAAGTCACGACGCCCCTGTCCGGACTACCCCTTCGCACAGCCAGTGCTCAGCATATTCGACCCTTGGCGTCTTGCACAGCTCCTGTAGAAATTCAGGACGTTGTATACGCCATAGAATTCTTCATCATTTCCTCCTGCTCACACGATGTCATCCTCGGCTGGGATTTTCTCTCGCGCCACAATGCCGTTATTGATTGCGCACGGGCCGAAATAGAACTATCGCCGCTGCTAGATTTGACGCCCACTGACGCTCCGTCGCTTTCCAGGAAACTGATCGTCGAAGCCGACACTCAGGTTGCTCCCAACTCCTCAATCATCGTGTCCATGCACTGCACTGGCCTCTAGGACGCCATTGCATTACTTTCGCCATGTGGCCGTTCCCTCGCAAGAAAGGCCTGTTGCTACCTTTTGCGACTGTGGACATCACCAAGGGCACTAGCGCAATTTTTGTTTGCAACCCGTGCCCATACCCTGTCATGCTGCTCCGAGGAGAATGTGTTGGGACCGTGGAAGCCATTGACAGCGTGGAAGTTATCGACGTGCCCAACTACCCGAATTGCGCAACCTACCGTACGCTCAATGCTGTTTCTACATCAGACGCATTGCCCAGAGATGTATTTGGTTTCTCCATTGCGGGAACGCTTACAGCAGCCCAGCGTTCCCAGCTGCTGTCCCTCTTCGAAGAATTTCGTTCGTCTTTCGACGTGGGGCAAGCTTCCCTGGGTCGAACTTCAACTGTCACGCATCACATCGACACTGGCTCTCAACGACTATTGCGACAACGCCCGTATCGCGTTTCTGCCAGCGAACGTCGTGTGATTAACGAGCAAGTCGACGACATGCTTAGGCGCGAAGAAATTCGGCCCTCGAGAAGTCCGTGGGCTTCGCCTGTCGTCCTTGTTGCAAAGAAGGACGGCTCCGTAAGGTTTTGCGTCGATTATCGCCGGCTTAACAAGATCACTCGCAAGGACGTCTATCCCCTGCCACACATAGACGACACAATTGACTGCCTGCAAGGAGCCGAGGTCTTTTCATCTCTGCATTTGCACTCCGGGTATTGGCAAGTGCCTATGGAAGAAATCGATCGGCCGAAAACAGCCTTTATCACGCCCGAGGGCTTGTACGAGTTCAACGTCATGCCTTTTGGACTCTGTAATGCGCCCGCAACATTTGAGCGCATGATGGACACAGTTCTGCGAGGCTTAAAGTGGCACACATGTTTGTGTTATCTTGACGACATTGTCGTTTTCGCGCCTATCTTCACCAGGCATCTCGAACGCCTCCGGCGTGTTTTGAGGTGTTTATCGAATGCCGGCCTACAATTAAACATAAAGAAGTGCCGATTTGCTGCGCAGCAATTCACGATACTTGGCTATGTGGTATCCAAGGACGGAATTCTCCCCGACCCCAACAAACTTCGCTCCGTTGCCGAGTTTACCAAGCCAACGTCCATCAAAGAATTGCGCAGTTTCATCAGTCTGTGCTTCTACTTCCAACGCGTCATTCGGAACTTAGCTGCCATCGTATCGCCCCTGACGAAGCTCCTAGGGAGCAACGGGCTCCTCACCTCGTGGTCATCAGAGTGCGACGAGGCGTTCACGAGTCTTCGTCGTTTGCTGACTTCCCCCCAAATTTTACTACGACCCGACGGCCCCTACAGAGTTACACACAGATGCCAGCGGTGTTGGCCTTGATGCTGTCTTCGCGAAACGTAAACAAGGGTTCCCTGAGTATGTCGTTGCTTATGCCAGCCGAACGCTTACGAAAGCCGAGAACAATTACACCGTGACTGAAAAAGAATGTCTCGCGATCATCTGGGCTCTTAATAAGTTCCGGCATTATTTGTATAGCCGCCCATTTCACGGACCACCAAGCACTATGTTGGCTGGCGTCATTGAAAGATCCGTCCGGCCGTCTTGCACATTGGGCACTCCGCCTGCAAGACTATAACATCCGCGTACTCTACCGCAGCGGACGAAACCACTCGGTCGCCTATGCCCTCTCGCGCTCTCCCTTGGCTGACAACAATATATCTCGGTTGACTGTGTCTTCCATCGACCTTCACACCATCGCTTCAGAGCAGCGCAAGGACCCCTGGATTGCGTCGATTATACGCTGGCTCTCTGATCCATCGACCAGGTCAACAACATGCAACATGCAACACGCAACAACAAGCGTTGCGCCGTCAAGCTCACCATTTCGCCATTCGCGACGACCTGCTTCACCGGCGCAATTACAGCTCCGACAGTCGCCAGTGGTTGTTAGTAGTGCCTCACAGCCTGCGTTCCGAAATATGCGCAGCTTTCCACGCCGATCCCCAGTGTGCCAATGCTGGCGTTTTCAAGACTTACCAGCGCCTTCAACAGCGGTACTACTGGAGAGGGATGTACAGCTACGTTCAAAAGTTCGTACACTCTTGTCCCGATTGCCAGCACCGGAAATTTTCACCCCGCCTCTCGCCAGCTGGGCTGCAACCTTTACCTTGCCCCACCCAGCCCTTTGGGCGCGTCGGTATAGATTTGTACGGTTCCTTCCCATGACTTCGGCTGGAAACCGCTGGGCCATTGTGGCAGTTGACCATCTTACGCGATAAGCTGAAACTGCGGCACTTCCGGCAGCTACAGCACGCGACGTTGCCTCCTTCCTGCTTCGTCGATTCATCCTACGTCATGGGCCACCCCAGGAGCTGCTCAGTGATTGCGGACGGGTCTTCCTCTCGGATGTAGTTGAAGCTGTTCTCAAAGAGTGCCACGTTGTTCATCGCACAACGGCGTACCATCCTCAAACCAATGGACTCGCGAAACGATTCAACTGTACGCTGGGTGACATGCTCTCAATGTACGTCTCCTCCGACCACACGAACTGCGACGCCATTCTGCCCTTCGTCACTTACGCGTACAATACCACTACGCAGAGCACTACTGGTTTTTCGCCATATTTCTTATTGTACGGCCGGCACCCATCGCACACCATCGACACAATGCTACTATACCGGCCCGACGCATCTGAATGTGCGCCCATTTCTGATACGGTGAGACATGCCGAAGAGTGCCGAACCCCGCCCACGCCCTCATAACCGCCAGCCACTCTTCCTCCGCGAGGCTACAAATAGTTGATACCTCAAACTTTCCCATTACCTAAATGGGGCAGTAACCACAAAAATAAAGTTATAAGCACGTAATTTCATACGTTTTCACTGGTCTATTATAGTGGAACGTACAAGTACGACAAGTACAGTACAAGTACTCAGAGGCAAAAAGCATTCCGTAGCTTCGAGTGAATGCACACCTAATATCCTTGTTTTCTGTGATTTTGACTCCGTCATAAATGATAATTTTAATGTTCTCCCACTGGGCATGCATTCGCTTGAGACTCAGAACCCTTTAAGTGGATGTCTCTCCACCTGCCGAAGCTTCTGCTCTTGCACGCATCAGCGCACCTCGAAAAGGTCCTTGAGAGAGTTCAAGCACCTGCTTAATCTTGAGCATGTCCTCACAATAAACCCTCTACTGCTTGCATTCTAACGCAGTAAACTTTCCAAGCATTGTTTTAAGCAGTGCTTCCTCACTTGTTTTTTCATACGCTAAAATACTACAGTTGTCTATAGCTTTCACTTTTATCATATGTTTAAAATACTGCCATTGTTCCATTGGCCATTCTAATTTAACATCTTTTAACACGCCACCGCAACTATGCTGGTCACGAGAATGCCCTTTTTCATGCAGGCCGCACTATTTTTGATCGTCACGTCAACGCCGTTGTGCTGTCAAGGCAGCTGTTGCGACCTGGACCATCACTGGGACGTTTGGCGACAAACCGACAGCACAGTCAACGCAATTGACGCCGGGCCTTACGCGCTGCCTCCAACGACGGACCGTTTCCACATCTGGCAACCAAGGGCTACGCTCTGTGCAGCCGCTTCGGATGGTCTACAAATACCGCCATCATGCTGCAATCACTCGGGGCACGCCACCGCAACTATGCTGGTCACGAGAATGCCCTTTTTCATGCAGGTTGGTTACTTGCCTAATACTAATTGCATTCGCTCTGATAATGCTTTTCTGCTTGCGGTGTCGTGCCCTACTGACGCCATTGATTGCTTTCGAAAATCAATGTTCATATTTTGTTACCAGTGTATCAACGCCTATGTCGTTTGCCTTCTGTTAGTGTTGGCTGGGGACGTCGAATTGAACCCAGGACCCGATGGGAATAGTAATCCTCAGCCATCCCTTGAATCCATCGCCATGGCCATATCCCGCATTGAATGCTCTCAGAATACTGTGTTAAGTGAACTAGCGCTGATTCGCGCCGCTCAGTCGAAGGTGGAGGATTCGATTTCTAGCCTTTCCTCGCGAGTCGACGCCCTAGAAAAAATCGTGGAATCAAATCAGTTAAGTTGCACAAGCTCTGTAGCCGGTCCCGATATGGCTAAACTTTCGTCGGACATTAAACTGCTTTCGAACAAATGCGACGACGCCGAGAATCGTCTTCGACGCACTAACTTGCTGTTTTTGGGATCACCGATAAGCAAGATGAAACGTGGTCCCAATATGAATCACGTATCACTTCATTCTGCTCCCAGGAGCTCGATATCACCATTAATAGTCATGATATTGAATGTGCCCACAGACTTGGCCGCTACCAGCCAGGGAAGAACCGCCCAATAATTGTCAGTTTCATGAGATTCAAAGACAAAGGGCAAATTCTGTCTGCCAGTTCAAAGCTAAAAAATTCGCCGTTTTCAGTCCGTGAAGACTATTCTGCGCGTGTGCGCTTGGCAAGGAAGAAACTTTTTTCGTATGGTAAGCAGAGTACTGCTTTTTTCAAAATCCGTTTTGATAAGCTTATTATGTACAACAAACAGTTTGTGTACGAAGCTGGAACTGATTCTGTAGTCGAGCTAAATTCATAGCGCTCACTGCATGCACCTAAGTCTTTGGTGCACCACCCTTTGGGAACTCCCAACCACGCAAGCTCTATCCCAAGAAATAAATCTGTATCAGTTTATCTAACCAATATCCGAAGCTATTTCCCAAAGAAAGACGCTGTCGAAGCTATATTGGATGACAACAGCACTGATATTGCCATCTTTACTGAAACTTGGCTCACACCTGATATACAGAATGACGAACTTTCGCACGAACAGCAGTCTTTCGCTTTTTTCCGGTGTGACAGATGTGGTCGCCGGGGAGGCGGCGTGATGGTTCTTGTTAAGGGCACCCTGGTTTCTTCTCCTGTTTCAATCAATAGTAAAAGCGAAATCCTTTGTGTAAACATTTCATTGGCTCATCGCGCCACTATCATCATTGCCTGCTACCGACCACCCGATTCTGATCGCTCCTTCATTGACGACCTAAGTACCATTCTACTTGATATCAAAAGCCAGTTTCCCTGCGCTAACCTCATGGTTTGCGGTGATTTTAACTTTCCAGACATTGATTGGGACAACCTAAATGCATCTTCACGTCATTCCAAAGATTTTTTGGATCTTATTCTTTCTTTCAACCTCGCTCAAACTGTCGGAATACCAACTCGTGGTAGTAACACCCTTGACCTTGTCCTTGTGTCAAATCCTGAGCTAATTCAGTCATTGTCATCCACTGACAGTCTTAGCGATCATAAGTTAGTGTTGTTCAACCTCGCAATTTCAATTCCTTCGCGCCAATGTTCAGTAAAGTACATTCGCGACTACACCAAAGCAGATGTTTCCAAAATTAATGAGGAAATGGCCAAATTTCTCCAACACTTTGAACAATCTGCTCCTAATAGGTCTATTGACGAAAACTGGTTTTCGTATAAAGAAAAATTATCTCTTTAATGGAATTCTATGTACCCCTCGTTTGCATTCGCGGCGATGCCGGGAAACCGTGGTTTACAAACTCATTAAGAAAATTATGTAACAAGAAAAAGCGGTTGTTCAGAGAAGCCAAGAGCTCCAATTCAGCACTAAAATGGGAAAAGTACTTAGAGTGCCTGCATAATTATACGAAGTTGCTGAGGAGCACGAAACCGCACTTCTACAACAAAGACTTACTTGACATCCTCCGAAATAACCCAAAAAATTTTGGACTTTGTTAACTCCCAATCGTAGTGGCTCGCATAACATCTCTTTATCATATCAGGATGGTTCTGTCGTTCCGAAGGAGCTTCGTTCTGACGTTTTGAATGCGTACTTCACGTCCGTTTTCACCCAGGAACCAGCTGCTAATATTCCTATACCACTCAGCTCAAGTTTCCCTCAAATGCCACCAGTTGGTATCTCGGCAGAAGGAATCTGTAAAAGAATTGACAATTTGAAGATATCCAGTGCCCCTGGGCCTGACAACATATCAGCTAAAATCCTTAAAGGCACAAAAGTAATATCCCGTCGCGTACTACAGATCATTTTCACGCAGTCTATTTCCAGTGGCCAAATCCCGTCCGAGTGGAAGGTAAGCAGAGTTGCACCGGTTTTCAAGGCAGGAAGCCGCTCCGATCCATCGAATTTTCGTCCTATCTCGTTAACATGCATTGCATGCAAACTTATTGAACATATAATTTATTCCCACGTGGCAAAGCACCTGGATAATAATTCCTCTTTCTTCAAAAATCAACACGGTTTTCGGTCTGGCTTTTCGTGCGAACCTCAACTGTTTGAATTCACGACTGACCTGCACTTAAACCTAGACTCATCCTTTAAAACTGACGTCATTTACCTTGATTTTCTAAGGCTTTTGACCGTGTTCCCCAGCAGCGCCTCATGACTAAACTTTCTTGCCTTTCACTTGAACCGCTGATATTTTCATGGATTCACTGCTTTTTAACTGATCGTTCGCAGTACACCGTCACTGAAAGTCATCCTTCTGCCTCTACTAACGTTATCTCCGGTGTCCCTCAGGGCTCTGTTCTTGGCCCGCTTCTGTTCCTAATCTTTATCAATGACCTTCCTGCAGAAATTTCATCATCCATTCGTCTGTTCGCGGACGATTGCGTTCTGTACCGACGTATCTCTACTATTAACGATCAGTCATTGCTACAGGATGATTTAACCTTAATCCAAAATTGGTGTTCGACTTGGCTCATGCAGTTAAATGTATCAAAATGTAAGTTCATGCACGTGTCTCGTAAAAGATCTAACCTACACTTCTCATACACGCTAAACACTACCGCGCTATCACAAGTGGAATCTTATAGGTATCTAGGCATAGAAATAACAAGTAACCTAAGCTGGTCAAAGCACATCATGTCGCTTTCTGCAAGCGTCTCTAAATCACTAGGTTTCATCAGACGATCACTCACTTTTGCTTCGCCCACGGTTAGACTAATCGCATACGAAACTTTCATCCGTACCAAACTTGAATACGCTTCCCCTATCTGGAACCCCCATCAAGAGTACCTAATCCAGGCGTTAGAGGCAATACAAAATCGAGCTGCTCGTTTTATAACGTCCAAATATGATTCTCGGTTGAGCGTTACTAACATCAAAGCTTCGATTGGTCTAACCTCCCTAGCATCCCGTCGTAAGATAGCAAGTCTTTGCCTTTTTCATAAGCTGTATTATAATTTTCCTCATTTACGTGAGAGCCTAATTCAGCCGCCCATGAGATCATCACGACGCCTTTTTAATTGTCACAGTGTTCAACGCATTCATGGTTCAACTAACGCTTTCAATAAATCATTTCTGCCGACTGCCATATCGGATTGGAATGTACTTCCTGATGGTATCGTCAATGAAACTAATCCTGTAAAATTTAAACAGTTATTATATTACACCAGTGTTGTCCACAGCCCCACTAGTAAGCCCTTTTTTTCGGCTTTCTAATTTTCATGTGTTTACTGTGTTTACCTGTTTTTGCAACCTGTATTAATGTCTTTTTTGTTTTTGTTTTTATGTGACCCGAGGTTACCATTTGTTACCCCCCCCCCCCTTATGTAATGCCCCATCAGGGCCCTTAAGGGCAAATAAATGATGATGATGAGGGTTCATCTCGACCGACACGCCTGACTAATGCTGCATGCATTACGTATTTATAGTTCTTCTGTGTACACTAAATTGTGCAACTTCTGCAGTGCCGTATTAGATTAAATAAACAAACCATGCTTTTATTTCTTGCTTGTTGACACACTACATATTTATATCATTTTGACAGGAGCATGCGAACACAGTGGCGTACCAACTATTTCTCGAGTGGGGGGGGGGGGGGGGGCGCAAACCGCGAAACAATCTGATATATATATTGCGATTTACTATTTACAATAAGCGAGAGAGCCTGGCCATGCGTCTGTCAGTTATTTTTATGTATAACAGACATATGCTTGTTTATCATTCACACATGGTGAACAATGGGGGCCCGAAAAATTATTTGAATTATCATTTATTTCTTCCAACTATACAAAATATCAAGATGACGCAGGGGAAAAAGGCAATTAGTGCCTCACAGAGGTCCCGGATCCCGCCCAGTAGCAACAGTACAGCGCACATAAAAAAATGCAGATTTGCTACAAACAATTTTAATAACTAAACAAACAAGTGCACTTGGTGTTTAACTCTACGCCACAAATGTATCACTAGTTTAGGTAATAGCATTGTCGATGTTATACTCAACGAAGTGCAATCAACAAAAATTACGTGCAATATTCACACAAAAAAAAGAAGACCACAAATGTGGGCGACCTTGGAGAATTACAACCCGACTTCCAGCGAAGCTCTGTCTTTTGAACAGTTGCAATGAAACCCTCAATTTCTTGTAATTACATCGCATACATTAAAATGTTGCCCGTATACGTCTGTTCCGTTTGAAACCTTGCCCGCATGTAATGCTTTGGAGCACTGCTTGTTGGGATATTTTCAAAAGCCAGTAATTCATCAACACGCATGTTACTTCGCAATAGCATTTACCATGGTGTCCTCCCTCCCTCTCTCCCTGACCCCCCCCCCCCCCCCCCCCCCCCACTCAATTTCCGCTAGATGTGATATAGGTTGAGTGAACAGTTTGCCCAGGCCAACGAGATAAATATTCTTTGTTCGCAAAACACATTCATAAAGTTCCGGATCGCTTGCATGCGCAATTTACTGCAACTGTCATAATTACAGTCCCCTGTCTTTGAATTTTACCTACATTTTGCCTATAACGCTTCCTTTATTTTCGCCAAATAGAAACAAAATGGCTTGTTTAGTTCACCGACGACATCGCTGAAACCAAGTCGGAACGTGTCATGACGCCTGAAGATAGGGAAAGAAAAACGACGGCTCAGTAATTTTTTGCAACGCTTCTAATTTGACCAGGAACCTTGAAAGTTTGTCGCACATTGGCAGTTACCATGTCCACCCTCCCCTTTCCATAAAATACAAACCTGTTATAGCCTACAGATATGTCGGGACACTCGGAGGCACAGCTGATAGCTGTCATATTACACGCTCTAACACTTGAATAAGAATATTTTTACAAAGGCTATGTTTGCAATCCAACTGCATTTAACTTTGCACAGACAGTTTCCTTAGCGTACCACCAATTTTCACTAAATGTGGTTTTGGTGGCTTGTATAGTTCTGCCAGGGCAGCGGGCTTAATTCTTCCCCGCTCTTTTGACACGCTCGTAGCACTCTAGAGTGATTGCATAAGTATTTGTCGCGAAATCCCCAATTGCCCATGTAGTTGGAACTTTACCTACACACCACCTATTAACCGGTCCTTACAGTCACTAAACATAACTAAGCCGCCTTATGTATCGCGCATGAAAATAAGTAAAAAGAAGAAAGATCAGGAATCAATAATCATTGGTAACGCTTTAAATAAGCCAGAAACCTTGAAACTACGCGGTACATTGCACTTAAATGCTACTAATTCATTCAAAGTATAAAATATCTGAAACGCAGAGTTGCCTTGGCACATTTTGAAACCTACCTATAATAGCGGCAGCGTGATACTTTCGTACATTTGCTAACACTTTTTTTAAAGCTATATTTGATAAAAACGCCTTTGCCATCGCACAAACTGTGCGTATTCTTCCCCCTATGTTCGCAAAATTTGACCTCAGTTGTAGTTGTAATTATGCCAGCGCAGCCGTCTAAGTTTTACAGCGCTCGCAAAACAGACAAATAACGCTATGTGACCACTTGTATACGTATTCTATTGGAAAATACACCTTTAACCGACCAATTTGAAACATTGCCTACACAATACCCATATACAATGCCCCTAATTTTCCCCAGATGTAAACAAGATGCCTTGTTTAGCTCACCGAATACACCGAGAAACAAACTACAAATCTCGTATGATGCGCGGAAACACGTGGAAAACGACAGGTTAGAATATTATTTGCAACACTTGTATTTAAAGCAGGAAAGTTAAAGTTTCTCAATGCATTGCGCTTAAACGTCTGTCTATTTTCACGGAATTTCGACCGTATCTCGTGCTGTTGTGTTAGGAGTCTGGGAAACATTTCGATTAGCGGCAGTATGGCACCCTGGAATGCTTCAATGAGTAACTTTCTACAAAGGCTGCAATGAACCTACACATAATAAACATTTATCACGCGTCACTCAGAACATTGTTTCGGACTTGGAATAAATAAAAAAAACACCGTGCCCCGCATAGTTTACCGAGGGTACCGGGAGAAACTACTGAATGGTGTGTATAACGCTTAAAAGTTGGGAGAAAGCGACTACTCAGTAATTTTTCCCAGAGCACAGAAGCAACCTATACAGTCCCTGTATCATTGCACGCAAAATGACATGGACAAAAGAGGGAACACGTATAACACACACGAAGCGCAAACTATCAACAGATGTATTGCGAGAAGACGTGACCTTTTTATACCTTGCCACAGGCAGTACAGCGCATGACACCAAGGGCGGAACCACACCGACACAAAAAATCAACACGCGCGTGACGTGCTATTCAAATACGCTATTTCCTTCGCTGATAGGGTGATAGATTCCATGCTAATACACTTATCTTTCAAAGTTGTGATGCAGTGGGCCTCAATAATGAGTCGTGTCATCTCATTGTTCGACTTTTCCATGATCATGAACTCTTTGAACATTGGTCTACAGCCGCATTCATCACAATGAAGTGCCAGCCACCCTCCCGTCTTGTTATTTACGTTGTTAGCATGCTCGCGGAGCCAGTCGTTGATGCAACGGCCCGTTTGTCCGACATAAAAACGCCTACATGATAAAGGTATCTTATATACTACGGCGACACTGCATTTCACCCATGGATTCGTTTTGGTGATTCTTGCCACATGCTTTCTTTTCTTTCTTGTTCGGGTTAGTAATGTTGCAAATTTTTCCAAGCTTACTTGGCGCGGAAAACACGACTCGAACGTTAGCTTTTTGACCGATCTTCTTGATGTTGTGCGACACTTTATGGATGTATGGGATTACAGTGACCTTTCTTTTTTCTTTCTCCATCTCTTGGGAGGTGGGGACCACGGTGGAGCCAGATGCCCTGATATTCTTAAGTTGCTTCTCCGCTACGGACACTAACAGGTGCCTCGGGTAACCTGCTTCTAAAAGGCGTGAAGTTTGCTGGCCCAAACTTCGGCTCGTCATGTGTGGGCTAGACTTTTCCAGGGCCCTTTTTATTAGTTTTGAATGGGCTGATTTGAACGGGAGGAGGGGTTTTTTTGCTCGTGGTTCATAGCTCCAGCACACGCGGTTTTCTTTAAAAGCGAACCTGACATCGAGAAAACGAATATTGTCTTCAGTTGGAAGTTCATGGGTGATTTGCCATGGATACAGGCATTTCTCTGCGAGAGCAAGAACTTTTGCGGATTCTCGGCTAAAATCTGTCGGGTCACCCTCTAAAAGAAATTAAAAAAAGTTGCAGTGGCTTAGCTCGGCTATGCCAGGATATACGTAGCGTTAGCAAAGGTTCAGCTGATTATTCTTAGCTTTCCTGGTTGTCTCCTACGCTCAACCGCTAATTGCCAGGCAACTACTTCGGGATCCGATGAGTCAAGCTTCTCCGTTCTTCTGCGCTGTTGAGCAGCATTTGCGCTCTCCTTCTCCATGGCTATACCACACTGGCAAACGCCAGTCAGAAGCGCAGCGGCTCCAGCGCAGTGTCAGACGGCGACTGCGCAGCGAGCGCGCGCCGGCGCCAGTGCGTCAACCACGGCTACGACGTCACTCCTCTGGAATGCGCAGACCGGCGGCGGTGAGTCGCGCGCGGCGGCGGCGGAGTGCGCGAGAGGTTCCGGCTCCGGTGGCTCCGGTGCGCAAGCCGTGTGACATCACTGATGCTTGCGCATGCGCAGCACGGCTCTTGATGTGCCGCGCGAAACGGGCTTGGCTAGGCCAGTGTAGCTAACGCTACAAAATCGTCTACGAATCGGAACCCTTTAACCACCTTAGTGGGTCGAAGTTCATTGACTAACGACTTGTCAAGCTGTGATAAAAATAAATTGCTTAGGACACTGGGTTTTAGCCACAGGAACGTATGCAGGGCCGTATGCGAGTTCCTCGGTGAAACAAGGCGAATACCAAGTTAACTTACTGATATATTGTTTATTATTATTTTACAAAATTCCAATTTACGTTAATTTACTGATTGGTTATTTATTAATTTGGAAAATTCCACTGATTGAAATTTATTACCTTCTACCTTGATCTCCTTCCAAAAAGCACACTAATTCCCTTTAACATCAAATAAAATACAGCTCTAACATCAGTTAGTTTCATTGCATAATTTCAATCCACCTGTTTAACCGCCGGTTTCTTGGCTAATCTCCCGTGGTGGGTATGCGCCATGGCATAGGAAACAAGCAAGCAAGCAAACAAGCCCGGGCGCATAAGGTGCTTTGCACCTAAAACATAGCATACCCCAAACCTCGTATAAAGAGGCTTCGCTTTAAACTGTGGAGTGCCGTTTTCGTTACCGCTACCAGAGTCCAGTCATACACCTGCCGTGTATGGTTCCATCGCCGTTGTAGATGGTGCAGTGATCTCATGGAGCCGAATCTATGGCGGCGCTGGTTGCATACGCCGTCTTGAAAAGCCGTTGTGCTTCGTCTGGGCAGTCTGCAGAATTCGTGTCTATATCAAATTGCAATTATCGGTAGCAGTACCGCGGAGACGTAGGGGTGTAATTCTTTTGAGCTGCCTTCACAGCCTTTAAACTACCACCTCCGCCTCACTGGCCTCTCGAGTCACTTTGCGTGTATTCGCGGGCATCCTTCACACTCGGAAAAACACTTTCGTGTGGCACGTATTGAGCAACAGAAAGCTGTATCGGGAGTTCCTCATGTTGCTCTATAATTTTCTCATTGACACTTGTCATGTAATTATAATAAATTGCAAGTTCATTAATTAACGAAAACTAATTTTGTAATTAGGCGGAATGCAAAAAATAATAATCTGAGTAATAAATAATAATCCAAGCCACGGCAAACAAGATTACCTTGGTCCTTTCTAGTTACGTAGCACTTGCATATTTTTATAGTTTGGACCAAGTTAAGTGAAACACCCTGTATGTGTGCTGCTACAGGACAAACAGGCAACATAACGATGCGCTTGTTAAATCGGAGAACGGTTTTAATGCTTCAGAATCGAGCGCCTCCTGGGAGCGTTCTCTCTCTCTCTTCCCTTATGCAATTGCTTTTTCATTTATATTGTAACGGGGAGACGGCGGACAACAGCTTGAATGAGCGAGATGAGCATGTTGTCGTGCGTATGGGGACAGTGAAAAATTGGAGCCAGAGCGTCAAGTTCGCGACGGATGACTTGTGTCAAGCTTGGCGTTGAAGGCGGATGTGATGCCGGAGGGTCGTTGCAGGAGAAAGTGGCAGCCGTATTCGGAAGTCGGTCGAAGCGTTGTACGATGCGTTTGCTCTTCGCTTGCTCAAAATTTTGGCATTCCTTTATGATGGATTCAACCGTTGAGCAGTTCCTGCAAAGCAGGAGGTTGAACGCATCGTCCACGATGCCCTTCAAGATCTGTCCAACCCTATCGGCCTCCAGCAGGTCCGCGTCCGCTTTACGGTAGAGAGCCAGAACGTCTTGAATATACGCGACGTACGATTCGGCTGGTGTCTGGACACGAGACGCTAGCT
Source organism: Dermacentor silvarum (assembly GCF_013339745.2). NCBI lineage: Eukaryota > Metazoa > Arthropoda > Arachnida > Ixodida > Ixodidae > Dermacentor > Dermacentor silvarum. The sequence continues at coordinate 39,024,926 of NC_051164.1, read as the reverse complement.
CTTGCTTGGCCTCCATTTGACGTCCCGCAGGCTTTCCGAAAAGATCGCGTAGCTTTTCCTTGCAGGAATCCCAGCTTGTAATTTCGGTTTCATGCGTCTCGAACCACACCTTCGCGGTTCGTCCCAAATAAAAGATCACGTTGGCCAGCAAAAGTGTGGCATTCCACTTATTGTGCTTACCAACGCGCTCATACGATGTCAGCCAGTATTCGACGTCGTTCTTGGCAGTGCCAGTGAATATTCCCAGGTGACGTAGCTGGGATAGTACCACTTCCGCTGGTGTCGGAGCGGCGGAGGCAGCGTCAGTGTCGGAGGCAGCGTCAGTAGCCATAACAGCGGAACCGATGTGACGCCCGCTGCGAAGATCCAGGGCCGGCTTGTGGCGAGATTACCCCGCACTTCCACCAAAATGTAACAGGGAGAAAATATATGTATTTACAATATATACATTTAGAAGGTTGTAGCTTGCTTGCTTGATCCTCATCGGGCAGATGGTTGTAGCTCTGGGTACCACCATATACCGAGATGATGATGATGATGATGATGATGATGATATCCTCAGCGATGATGATGATATCGTACCCACTCCGGGGGATTGGCGAGTTCCGATACACTTCAGCCTCTTCTTCACCAGCCAACGACCTTTGGTGCATAGCGGTACAGACTCGTACGTGACAATATATACAAAAGGTTTTACAAGAAACTCTGGCACCGGGAGTTTGGCCTACGGGAGTTTCAAGCATGGCCGTTCAGCCAGCGCAGGATTAATGATTAGTGCATGAAGTTGCCTATACCTCATCCTTGTTGCTTCCAATTACTTTATAACCATAAAATTTTGTTATTTTCAACAAAATATTGAGTTATACATGAAACAATTTCCTATGAATACGCATTCGCGCAGTGACCAACTGCCTTGCTTTATTTAGAAACCTATGAGATTCAGAAAGACAGATGGTGTGACGTCGCAAGAACGTTTGAAACCAGAAGCACGAAGATTAGACAATTTCAAATAATAGCTCTACTTCCCTCGGTAGTTGAACAGCTGCAGTGCCATATTTCTTTCGAGTAATTCTAGTAAGGAACTATGATTCCAACCACCCAGAGTTTTTAACGTGCAACAAAAGCATGGTACACGAGCGCTTTCGCATTCCGCTGGTACCAGAACTCGGCCACCAGTACCGGGAATCGCACTCTCGACATTGTGCTCAGCAGCAGAACGCCGTTGTCGCTGAGTCACAGAGGCGGTTGCTGTGAATTGCGTATATCAGGACATCATTACCTATTTCCCGTATATTCGGTTTGTTTCTTTCCTGTACACACTTGTGTGTGCAGTAAACGTTCAATCATGTCACTTTGACGCAGATAACTTTGCCGAGTACAGTATTAGCTCGGCTTTCTGTAGCAAGTTCTCTGTCACGGCACTTGTAGCGTTCGCAGGAATATTCTACGCTTAACTCTTCCCTGTTCGCCAGCGTGTGACCTCCCCTTGATCGACGTCCATGCACCTGCGTGAAAGTACTGCTGATTAGAAATTACCAACTCTCTTTGATTTACGCTCGTGTTCCTTGTACCTGCTACAGATATTACATAGTTCTATCCTGTCCCCAAAACGTATTAGAGTTTACAAAGTGTCGATACCTGAGACGTCTTTTGCGACAGTAGTGCTGGTAGGGCAATCTTGCGACGCTTCCTCGAACCACCGCGTGTTAGAAACGTTCTTGTGTTGCCTAATCTTACCGTCTAATCAGCATAAGAAAATCCGCTCTATGCTAATCATACTTGCTGCTGTAGCGACAGACACGAACGCAAACAAAAGACGTGGACGAAGAGTGTTTTGGGGGCTCGAGCTCGCTCTGCTTTGCTGTTGGCCAGACCACTTTCGTGGACCACCTGCGGCTTCGGTACTACTGGCGCTTCGTCTACTTCGGTACTACTAATGTACCGCTCCGTCCGACAGTACGCCCGCTCGTGCTCCGAGTGCCAGTGCCGCCAGAGCCTGCCTTACGCGGCGACTGGCCCACTTCAACCCCTGCTCTATCGTACCCGGCCTTTCGACCGCATCGGAATTGGTTTGTACGAACCCCTTTCTAATGCTCCAAATGCCAGCCGCTGGGTAATAATCGCTGTGGACCACCTCCCGCGCTACGCCGAAACTTCAGCGCTTCCGTCTGCCACATTACGTGAAGTGGCCTTGTTCATCCTTCATAATCTCGTTTTTCGGCATGGCACGCATCGTGAGCTACTGAGGGATCGTGGACGTTCCTTCCTGTCCGAAGCAGTTGAAGCCCTTCTACGTGAATGCAACATTGTTAATCGCACTACCAGCGCATAGCATCCCAAAACCAACGGAATCACTGAGTGCTTTAATTGCGCACTTGACGACATGCTCACCACGTACGTTTGCGCTTAGTGGCGCTGTTGTAAGCGTTACCTACGCTTACAACAGCGCCACTAAGTCTACCACAGGGTTCTTTCCCTTCTTCCTTCTTTACGGCCGTGAGCCTCCCTGCTTCCTGCACACTATCCTCCCATATCGCCCCGATGCCTCCGAATCACGACTCTATCAGAAGTCGCCACTTATGCTGAGGAATGCCGCCAGCTCGCGCGCTCAGTTAAATCACAAGACCAGGCCCGCCAGAAAGACTTTCACGATCGCAGCTCCTCTTCGCCGTCATACTCCCCTGGCACATTGGTGTGGCTCCGTGTTCCCATCTCCACTCCCGGCCTTGCCACAAAGCTGCTGCCTAAGTAGGACGATCCTTACCGGGTTCTACCTCAGGCGTCCGCTGTCAATTACGTCATTGAGCCCTTTCAGCCATCTACGAACCAACCCGCCGCGGCCTCCCCACGGTTCACCTTGAATGGCTGAAACTGCACTATTACCGCCAGTATCGCAGTTTCCTTAGGTCGCCGGGTTGACTCCCTTTTCACCGGGGGTAACTGCAGCGACAAACTGAGACGCAAGCAAAAGACGTGGACGAAGAGTGCTGTTGGTGCTCGCTCTGCTTTGCCGTTGACCAGACCGCTTTCGTGTCGCTCGATTATGCTGGTAAATCACGCCTTGACTTGAACGTGTGCTTGCACTACGAACACCTATGTAGTAGAAGGAGGTAGAACACGTCCGTATAAATTGTGCTTCGGTGTGCTATACTTAAGGTCAGCGCCACGAGATGGCGCCATCAGCACTGCTGCGCACGTCTATGTATCCGGTGTTCTGGTTTCACTAAACTAGAACGTTTACCCTACACTGAAACTGCTTTTCGTTAGAACAGTGCACGATAAAACAAACGGTAAAGAAATGAAACGAGCCTTGGAGTTTTATAAAAAGGCCAATAGCAGAGAAATATTGGACCCCGTAGAACGCCTAGTTCTAAATAGCGTAGACGTAGGGCGGTCTCCGTTCAAAATTTTACGCTTGAAGTACGAGCGGATGCTTCACATAAAGATCGCAAAGATATACGTTTTTGCTAAAGAAACTGAAGAAAAGAAAACTAAGAAATCGAAACGCCTCCTTTACCACTCACCGGAAGTGACGCATGCCCCGTAACATTTAGAACCAGCGCAGCTCTTCTATATGATCTTCGAGACTAAGTTGCACATGCGGCTGCCTCTTCCGTGCTATATAAGAACAAAATCTTGAAGGCAACCTGCTGAGATGTACGACATGTCTGCTAACCACAAGGTGCATGTGTAACGGCAAATGGTGCACTTTCTTGACCATCAAGAAACAATGTTCTTTGGATATTTGAATAGACATTTTTAATAAGTACAACAAAATTTGTCGAAAAGCCAAACGAGGTCAGTACACTAAATAAGTAGCTATGTTTAAGGCGATCGAATGCCTTTTCTTGATCTAGTGAAACCAAGAGACCCAGTGCTGACCTGATCAGCGTGTAAGTCATTATGTCACACGTAACGAACGAGAGACTATGTATTTCTGTGCCAGGGATCGGGAATGCCTGGCGGTGTCGTATTAAGGAAGTCATCAGGCGTCCCAAGCGTCGAGTGACAACAGCTGTGAAGATGTTGCAGTCAACGTTGAGAAGCGTGATTGGCCTCCATTCCTCTGGACGAACTGATAATGGATCCCATTCAGGTATCACCACAATGCGACTATAGCGAAAACTAGCCGGCAATTTAAAGTTCTCAATGCAGCAAAGTGGCGCCAATACCTTCCTATAAGCTTAGGTAAAACTCAACGGTCAACCCGTCCGGCCCTGGGGCCGAGTAGGGTGCCTACATGCAACGGTGTTTTAGGGTGGTGACAGCCTTTGTAAGGGTACTTGCCACCGCCAGCTAAATTGGCGGGTTAATTGTGGGGTCAAAAATGGCGAAAGATCAGCCGACAGACCACACTTCCCGCAACCCTTGGTGACACGAAATTAATTAACTTCTTTTAATAAACTTTGGCCTCAGCAGCCAGAGACAAACGGCGCATCTGAGCGCCGTACACGGCACGTCTACGTTTTAGTTAAACAGATTATTAAGGACAGTCTTTATTACAGCACACTTTGAAAAGCACCCTTTATATAGTATGTACAACTGGAAGGCAACGACAATGCTTAATGCAGTTCACATTCTTGGCGTGAGATAATCCTACCACGAGCAAGCCATCGTGCCTTATAACTTCTTGCTTTATATGTGTGACACGACATGCAATAGAAAAGTAAGGTTGATGTGTTCAAATAAAAGGAAAAGGCAACTAGTATATTAAAGATGTATGCAGGTTTCTTGTGCACACTGGCGGAAAACTAAATTAAAGAACTTTAATAGATCACGTGCCAACATGAGTACATCACAGCGTCACAAAAAAAAAAAAAGAAAGAAAAGGCAGAAAGACTGGAGACAAAATTGGCTTCCCACCAAATTTGGCGGTAAATAGCAGTCAAAATTTTGGTGTTGTCACCACCCTAAAACGGCGTTGCATGTAGGCACCCTAGGGCCGAGTGATACGCCACAAGGAGAAGTTTATTGTCATCTCTACATTTTTACAATTCACTGGTGTAACACCATTCATTTTTCTTGATATACTGGTATCTGTTTACACGCTATTACACACAATTATGCACTAGGCATTTGTAACATAAAATTTGATCAGTTTCGAACAGTTATACAATGTTTAGGCTATTACATTGTACTTTCGTTCAGCCTTGCACAGTTATACAATGTTTAGTTTGACTCACAATACATTTGAAAATGCACTTGCAAATGGATCAGCCTTGTATTTTAGGGGCGAAGCTCCTTATAGCGGCACCCGTTCCGTCCCCGTCGTCGTAGTAGTAGTGTGTAACCAGTCTGAGAAAAATGAGAAAAAAAAATTGCGAAGTTGTGTCCGTAGCGCGGAATCGAACCAGGGACCCCTCGCTTCCGAGCGCGCGGCGTTAGCCCACTACGCCACGAAACGGACATGGACACACGCACCACGATGGCAATAAATACCCAACATTAACGAAAGGCCGCGTTCCTAGCGCGTTTCTAACGCGTTTGTGCTAGCGCGTTACGGCCCGTGTAAGAAGCTGGTGTAAGACGCTGTGGCCTCTCCGCCTTACCTTCAACGCGTTTCGAACGCGCTGCCCAAAGCGGTGGCAAGTCAAGTCGAGGAGCGTTTATGAATACGGGGGGTATACTGTCTCAGCAGTCATGTGATGGCGTCGGCAAACGCGGTGCACGTTCCGGCATGTGTAAATGGCTGCGTAAGACGCTGTGGCCGCTCCCCCTTACTAGAGAGTACTGCACGTTTCTAGCGCGTTTGTGCTAGCGTCCCCTTAAGCGGGAGATCCGATGATTCCCTCCGGAGCTTCGCTCACTCATCATCATTCACCCCGTGGATATGCTGCGATTTTTTTATACAACATTTAGGCTGCCGCTTATTTCTCACAAAAAAGTTATTCTTTAAATGTTGTTGGGGTCGCATAATTCCATTTTTTCCCCCTAAAGTTCAAAGACTTAAAGGCGTGTTAATATGGAATAATTGGGATTTCAACTGTGTACACCAGTTTGAATTTATTGCTACGATTGACGGAGCCAAATAATAGGGTACTCAAGTGTGAGGCTCTTTCGTTCCAGCAAGAACTGTTGCACAAGGTACTTCAACAGCTTTTCTTAAACTGCTTATCTAAAAAACGAACATTGTGCAGTTACTGAAAATTCTTTATGCTGTACTTCATAATGTGCACTGAATCGTATTACAAACTCACGAATTCAGGGAGCCAACGGCGCTTTAATGCTTAATTATTGGTGTACAAGCGTTATTACAGGTTGTTCCAGGAAGTAGAGGTGGCTAAGACGAAGCATGTCCACATGGCACCAACGTAATGGGAAGCATGCTTGGTTTGAAAGAGAAGGATTGTATTAAGCATACCAGTTTTCTGTGTTGTGCCACGAAAGGTTACTGCTCGTGATGAGAAACCGCCAGTGCAATTTTTAACAGCTAAGCTGTTTAAGCTGGAGGTAGTCCGGTAGCGTACGCTGTGAAACTCCGCCGCCTGGCGATGACGTCACGGGCGTAGCCTAGCCACCGGTCGCGTCGCTCCGCGTCGCCGAAGCCTTTAGGTGAGGTCACTGGCGAGACGCGATCGACCAGATAACTTAGCAACGGCGCGCGTCCGTCGGCCCGGTGACGGCAACGGAGAGCTATCGACGGGAAGGCGCAACTTAAGTTAAAACGCAGGCAAGAGCTTGCGAGGGCAACGAACGCTCGGATACCACAAGCAACCACAGAACAGCGTCTGCAAGCGATGATGATAAGTGGTTCTTGAGGGAAAGGGAAAGGTTGGCGCTATCTTCTGCAGCCCTTGAGGGAGCACGGCTCAGCGCCAACATGTCGCGTCAACCGTGTCTGCTTAGTCAAGGTGATGCCCTCTCCCCCACGCTCTCCCTGTACTACAGTGACCTACTTTCGCACGTCACTCAATCATTTTGGATTTCCCGCGAAGCACCAGTTGCTATACCAACGGGAGATTGAACCATTAATAACATTTAAAAAATCACCAGCCCTTCCCCTGTCGAGAAAATGGGGGTAAGCGTGTACGTACTAATTATGTATGCACTTCTCTGTAAAACTGACATCGTTGATGAATAAACTTGAAACTTGAAGCGAAGCTTGTCGTGTGTGTATCTGACCTTCGTGGTGATTTTCTTTCTTTTTCTCTCTCACTATCTTTCTTTCTCTCTATCTATGTTCCTTTCTCTTTGTTTTCTTCTCTCTTTCTTTCTTTTTCTCTCTTTATTTCTCTCTTTCTTCCATTCTCTCTCTCTCTCTCTTTCTTTCTCTGACCTTCGTGGTGACTTTATTTCTCTGTCTCTCTCTTTCTTTGTTTCTCTCTCTCTATATATATATATATCTCCTTCTCTCTCTCTCTCATTTTCTTTATGCCCCTCTCTCTTCATTTCTCTGACCTTCGTGGTGACTTTCTCTCTCTCTTTCTTTCCCTCTGTTTCTATCTTTCTCTCTCTATTTTTGTCTCTCTTTCTATCTTTATTTCTCTCTTTCTTCCATTCCCTCTCTCTCTTTCTATCTTTCTCTGACATTCGTGGTGACTTCTTTCTCTCTCTCTCTATCAATATTTCCGTCTCTCTCTATATTTCTTTCTTTCTATCTGTGGTAGGAGGACGACAACTTAATATTTGTGATCGGTGTGCGGGGCCGATATTCGAAATGCGCGGGCTTTTCGGTGCTTGTGCTCGGCGTGCGGGGCCGAAAAGCGCGGGAGTGAGCGCCGCTGGTGCGCGTGGTCGGTGCGCGTGCCGGGGGAGACCATCTGAAACGACGGGGCAGCCAGGCTGACAGAACGGGCAGTGCAGCGAGATGGAGCGGACCAAACGCCGGCCCACGTCCCGGCATCCCGGTCCTGCACTGCGAACCGGGCGCCGCCCCGGCTTCTACCATCGTCGCGGGTCCTGTTGAGCTAGGCCTCGTCCCCGCTCGCACGACCGCTGCCGTGCTGCCGGGCTCGGGCCACGAACCAGAGCCCTGGCCCTGTTCTCCAAACCGGGCGTCGCCCCGGCTTCTGCCACCGTCGTGGGTCTTGCGGAGCTGGGCCTCGTTCCCGCTCGCACGACCGCTGCCGTGCTGCCGGGCTCTGGCCACGACCCAGAGCCCCCTGGTACTGTTCCACAAACCGGGCGCCGCCCCGGCTTCTACCATCGACGCGGGTCCTGCGGAGCTGGGCCTCGTCCCCGCTCGCACGACCGCTGCCGTGCTTCCAGGCTCGGGCTACGACCCAGAGCCCTGGTCCTGTTCTCCGAACCGGGCGCCGCCCCGGCTTTCACCCACTGCTGTGCTGGGCTTCGCCCCGGCTCTCATCCCACCGCTACGGTACCGAGCTCGGGTTATAACCCAGAGCTAACGCTCCGGAACCGGGCTACGTCCCGGTGCCACCCTGAACGTCAACAGCCGCCCGTATACCCACCGCCGCCAGAGCCAAGTCCGCCGAGCCGTCACCACGAGACCGGACTCCTGTGAAGAACTGTGAGTGCTCGAGCGTGACACTGAACCAGCTTATCTGTATAGTTCATGTTCATGTCTTGTCCCACGTGCCGTTCGTGTCATAAATACGTCTCTTTGTGTCTCTGGTTGCCTTCTTGTGCGTCTGGCTAACCTGCGCCCACACTTAATCATCACACTATCCCTCTCTCTTTCTCTGACCTTCGTGGTGAGTTTCTTTTGCTCTCTATCTTTCTTTCTATCTATATATTTTATTGCGATATCAATTATATGGACACTTCAACCGGATTACTGCCGCCGGCGTCGCCGTTGCCGTTGCCGTTGCCGTCGTCGTCGCCGTCGCCGTCGCCGTGAGGTTCCGTATAGCTTCCAAGGGCGATAAAATCGTCGCCGCGCGCCGTATGCGCGAGCGCGGAGGGCGATCTATCACGGAGGGCGAACGCACGGCGGAAAGCAAACGCGACCGTCCCGCGAAAGGCCGTTGGGGTATGGGAGGGAGGGAGGCGAGGCGGCGCTGTGCTCCGGTGCCAAAGGCGTATCTTGCCACTCAATCTCCCACGCGAAAGCAAGAAACGGGAAGAGGGGGGGGGGGGGGGCAGCTTCTCCTCTGCCAACAACTTCTCTGCCCGGCGGTCGGCACCGTCTCTTATCTCCACACGGCTCTGACCTTTGTATGGGCTGTGCATTTGCCGCTCAGTTTCCGTTGAAGCGATAGACCGCGCGAACTTGCGCTTGCTGCCACGTTTTGACAGTCGTTGGCTGCGGTCATTCAGTGTGATCTATTCATGTTTGCTTGTTCGCGCTGACACCACGATTGTTAATTCAGTTAGTAAGCCAATGTGTCCAAGTTAATGCAGCCGATAAAACTACTATACCTACTCCGAATAGCGCTCTACTAATTTGCTATCGCAATCGATGCAAAGCCTTTCGGGCGAAACTGCGACATTTTTTTCTTTCCCTCTCTCCTTATTTATCTCTCTCTCTTTTTCTCTCTTTTTTGTCCCTGGTATGTGCCATTGAGCTTGGACCTTTTCTGCACTATCGCCAGGATCGGCCCACTTTTCAGCGTGACACCGCCGCCGCCACAACCACCGCAATTGGTAAAATGTCGGGACACCTGCTGAAATACAACGCAACTGCAATGCAAAGTTTGCACATATCGACGCTACGCGGCGCGCATGTCACCGTTCGCGTTAAAGCCCCAAGAAATCTCCTGCGGCAAGCTCCCTCACAGGAGGCGTGGGACTCCATACTAAAATCTACTAACCCTCAAACCCAAGCCGGGCTGGCGGACTGGGTGGAGAAGGTCGCGGCCAGCTGCACGGCACTCTAGCCCCCTCTGCGGGCTTTTCCACTTCCTCACCCTAGACTCACTCGATCGCAATCGACGGCCTCTAGGATGCTCCAAACGGGGTCTTTCCCATCGAGGGGCAGATTTAGTCACTTCTCGCCCAACATCGAACCGCAATGTCCGGACTGCGGAGAGGCGTACTGCTCATTAGCTCACATGCTCTGGCAATGTCCTGCGTTACGCGACACAGAGTTCATCAACGAAGAGGACTAGGAGGAAGCCCTTAAAAGCGGCGACCTCTCGGTTCAACTTCGGGCTGTCCAGAGGGCCTGCGAGAGGGCGGAGGGCCACGGTCTTCCGGTCCCTGCGTGGGAGCGGCCCGCGACTGCTACCGACTCCCCCTGAAAGGGGGCGTCCAAACGCAGTTCCTCGGGACCTGAATAAAAGTTCTTTGTCTGTTTGTCAGTCTCGGCTCCCCCCTCCCCCTCCGCTTGTCATCATTAAAGTTTATTTCCTCCTCCTCCCCTGGAATTTTGTTCGCGTGAAAAGTGGCACGATACGATGCTAATGATGATGATTTGCTGGCATCCCCTTTTGAAACGGGGCGGTGACAGTCACCTAGCCTGCTTAATTTAAGCAGGTATACTATACATGTTTTGCATTCTAGCATTTTTATATACATCTCCTTAGTCTTCATTTAAATGCGAAGCATTTCTTGGCGGACATTTGCTACTTCGACAGTATCTATCTATCTATCTATCTATCTATCTATCTATCTATCTATCTATCTATCTATCTATCTATCTATCTATCTATCTATCTATCCGCCTACGACTTTGTGATTTCGTTAACTTGTTATGTACCAAAATTGGCATACTATAACAGGAGTACGTGACGAACATAAATGATATGTCATGACATGCTTGTCATGTTGATCATGAAACAGCCGCGTACGTCTTGGTGCTCCCATGGTCGTTTAGTTAACTTGGTAGGTACCAAAATTGGCATAGTATGACAGGAGTGTATGACGAACATAATGATAGGTCATGACATAAATGTCATGACATGCGTGTCATGTAGGTCATGACAATTACCCAGCGAAATATATTAACACTCAAAAACCACTGAAATGGGTTCTGACATGTTCACTAAGTGAAGGAAACACTAAATTATGATGCTAGAACGCATAGTCATGAGCATGACTCAGCAAAAATGACCATGACTCAACGAAAAAAGATTAACACTCAAAAACCACTGAGATGGGTCTGGACGTGGGCACTAAGTGAAGCAAACACTAAAGGATGGCGGTAGAAATCATAGTCATGAGCATGAGTCAGCAAAAATGACAGTGACTCAGCGAAAAAAGTATAGCACTCAAGAACCACTTAAATGGGTTCTGACGTGGTTACTGAGGGAAGGAAACACTAAGAGATGATGGTAGAAGTCTTAGTCATGAGCATGGCTCAGCGAAAATGACAATGACTCAGCGAAAAAAGATTAACACTAAAAAACCAATGGAATGGCTTTGGATGGGGTACTAGGTGAAGGAAAAGGCTAATGTTGTTTCTCGAAGTGATAGACATGACCGTGAATGAGCAAAAGTGACAATGACTCAGCAAAAAAAGATTAACGCTCAAAAACCACTGAAATGGGTTCGGACGTCGGTACTAAGTGAAGGATGGTGGTAGAAGTCATAGTCATGAGCATGACTCAGAAAAAATGGCAATGACTCAACGAAAAAAATAACACTCAATAAGACAGGAATGGGTTCAGATGTGGATACTAAGTGAAGGAAACACTAAGGGATGGTGGTATAAGTCATAGTAATGGGCATGACCAAGGCTTTCACCTTAAGGTCTCTCAGGTGTAGCTAAAGGGATTCATTAGGACTCATGACATGAATGTCAATGTCATGACATGCCTGTCATATAAGTCATGATGCTCTCATGGTCGTTTCGTTGACTTGGTAGGCTCCCCGCACACTGCTTCGCATAACATAGATTCCCACAGGGCGTGGAATCTGCCGTCTTTTTATTGCGATAGCAATATGGACCCTCAAAGCGTATCTCTGCCGTCGGCGTCGCCGTCGCCGTCGCCGTTGCCGTAAGATTCCATATTGCGTCCAACGGCGATGAAATCCTCGCCGCGCGCAGTATGTTTTATGTGCAAGTGAAAGCGCGCGAGGGACGCGTGCTATCACGGGGAGCGAACGCACGGCGGAGAGCAAACGCGCGTTCTGCGCCCTGCGCCGTGCTCCCTGAAGGGCTGCAGAATGAAGCGTATCTTTTCTCCTTTACAATCCCCATAAGTATATATATATATATATATATATATATATATATATATATATAAAGCAAACGCGACTTCTTCCGTCGCACGAAAGGCCGTGGGGGACGGGAGGGAGGGAGGGGAGGCGACGTTTAACTGCGGCACTGGACTGGACGAACTTTATTTGTGTCTTGCAGGACGCGCTTAGGACGTTGTGGGCGTCTCCCACGTAGGGACCGACAGGGAATACCTGGCCGCCGCTTCGTGGGCCTGCTGGACGGCCCATTGCTGGTCGGCGGCACCAAATGCGTATTTATATATATATAAAAAAAAACACCGCGTATCCACGAAGTGAATGATGATGAGTGGGCGAAGCACCGGGGTATCATTCGGGTAACCGTAAATCTCCCGTGTATATATATATATATATATATATATATATATATATATATAAGAAAGTACATTTCTATATATAGAAATGTGCTTTCTTCAAAAAATGTTATCATGACCACATAGTTCCATGTCATACCTTGGCTCTCTGCACACGCGCGGAAGTTCACTTTTTTTCTGTATGTTCTGACACTGTCATTAAACAGTTGGTAGTTTGGCGCTTCACTGTCTCCTCACTTCTGTCCCATTTTCACAAAATGCACTTCGCGCCACAGTAAAGTATACCTAGGAAATATCAGCACCAACTTGCCCAAGAAGTTCTTTTGGAATATATTTTTTACAAGAAGTAGGTATGCAAGCGCACTTTATCAGTGTAATTAATTTATTGTTCCTTTTCAGCGTCACTTTAGACCGGCCGGTTACGAAAAAGTTACAATGCCGTCTTTTTGCAGCCACCGCTTGTCGCAGTGTTTAAGAGGGCTCATGTTCAAAGATTGAGAATGGAATTAGTCTATTATGCAGTGTAAATTCGACAGGCACACCTTTGCCGATTCGTCGGTGCATGGGTAATAAACCACAGCGCACATTAAATGTGATGTAATATACCGTAAGGTGTACAGCCCTTGCGTCTCAAGATCACTTCGATATATGGCGGTTCATAGGCCACTCAAGAATTTCAGGTGAAAGGATGATATTGGAACAAGCAAGAATGCGGCATCCCACGGGATCATGCCCTACAATAGTCGATGACAGGCTAGTCAGTGCTCGACATGTGAGTCAGAAATCGTGATCTTCGGGAAGAAAAGGCCGCTCCTGAGAGCGCGTTAGTCACCAGGATCTTATAAAGCAGCACGCGGTATATGTCTGATCACTATAACTCTTCTGTTCTAAAATTGGGTTTGTTTTGTATATGAGTCTATAGACTGCCCCAAAAACGCTCATTGCGTAAAACTTACTAGTAATGCATTTAACTGCAGAAAAACAGCACCTCTTACAGATTACCTGCTCGGTAATTCTGGCCGTCCGCTGAGAATTTCCTGCCTGCCTGCGCAACCAAAGAAGAGCCGGCATGTTTACAATACCTGCACCTTGACGTAACAGTTCAACGGAGACCCGCTAGGTGGAAAGGAGTAATTAAAGGGAAAATGAGAGATCCACCCAATCGTAGCAATTGCTACAAAGGAAACCCATATGGGTTCCTCGGAAGAAAAGCCTCGCAGTTGAAGAAAAATTCGTCCTGGTCCGGGACTCGAACCCGGGACCACCGCCTTTCTGGGGTAGCCGCTCTACCATCTGAGCTAACCAGGCGTCTAGCAGATGGCAAGGTGATGTCGAAATTTATCAACCACTCGAAGCAAAGGCAAGTGTTTTACGTACATACACCTTGCACCGGCCACATGTCACAATGACGCTTTTATTTAACGTACCAGTGTCGCCGACACCGGCCGCTAGGGATGCGAATAAAAGCTAACATTCCAAACTATAGCGACGCGTGCTTAATCTCTCCTGGAAGTATTACGCATCCATGCAGCTTTGCTGAGTTCGCGCTTCTGAACTCGATGGCAAACGTTGCCAGACCTGTGTAGCATGCGCACTGCGACATTCTTCCAATCTCTAACACTGTAGCCTCGTGATAGGTGATCAGTGAGGTGTCACGTTGAGTAAACAGCACAGTCTCGATAGATGATCAGAGAGGTGTCGCGGTGAGTGAACAGCGCAGTCCACTGTTGAAAGGAACACTTATAATGCGCGGCTCTCGCCCTGCATGCTGGCGCAGTAGCTGCAAGCGTCTCTGCAAGCTTCTACAGTGCACTGCAGGTGAGCGCAGAAAGGCGCCATCGCCACCAAACACGAGGCTATTGCTGCAAAGCCAGATAACTGTGCACTTGACAGATGAAAAACTTCGCTCGCATTCTACGCTCGTGTGTTTCCTTTAGCAATGGACAGCACTGCACATCGCGTACCTCACAATTTCGCTTCGACCTCGCTACAGGACGTGTGTCCTTTCGCTGTTGTCGACTCTGGAAAGCTTCATCGCAAGGTGCCTATATGTATCGCGGAGGTTCGCACTCCTTGATCCCATGAAGCTTTTTTTCTTTTTATTTTACGAAGACTACCACATAACGAACTCTGGAGCTACCGTCCACGAGCGTGAAGATGGATTTTAATAAACTTCGTCCTTCTCGCGTAAAACGTGCGGCGTTGTGACTTTGCGACCTGATCAACTTGAACAAAGCTTAGCGTCATAAATGCAATAATTCACCGTGTGCTCAAGGCCTTATTGTCTCGAGAGTTTTAAAAGAAATAGGACTGCTTCGATATTTGGGCCAATACAGTCGTATGAAATGTAATAAATAAAGCCACAGGAACGTCTGAAACCACAATCGTGAAGATCGGACAAATACATTTGATAACCATAATTCCCATGGGAACTGGACGATCAATGCACCAGAATTATCTCTACTAAATTCAACAAAATTGCTATATGCTTGTGACGGCTAGCTGAGGTTATTAAATTTCAGCACGCGATGACCAAGAGTGCGGAGACGTGCACGTGTTACACTTAAACTTCGCGTGACAACCCCTAGCGTTTACAACGCACGCAGACGCCGAACGTTATTGCTTATCACTGATAAAAAAATGACTCGCTATCCCAACCCTGTGAAAGTGGATGTTCAGCGGAGCTCTGAATAACCGTCACTACAGCAACTGAGGGGGCCATTCCTTATTAATACGAAATCCTCATATGGCCCACGAAGCGAAATATCCGGCGTTAACATCCTATGGTACCAAAACCCGTGCATGTGACCAAGTGCGGACGTCAAGTTTGGCATGAAGACGAAACGTGATTACAGCAGCACCTCGAACGTCGCGTGATGACGTCATCACACCTAAGGTCGCGTGATATCATCACGTCAGACATTCCGTTAGTGATAACGGCATCGTCACTTCACGTTATATCACTGATGACGTCGTGTGATGACGTCATCACACCAAACGTTAAGTCACGCGTTGACGTCATCCTCAAGTGAAGATGCCACCTAATTACGTCACGTGATTCATTTTGGAGAAGCAGCACACTGTGCACTTCCAGCGCCACCTAGATAGCACAAGGCCTGCACACTCGATCTATGACGTCATGCTACCTGGCCCTACTGCCATGGTATCTAATGGGGATGCTCCCGAGTAAGAAGCGATGATTTTGACGTCACCGCTTACGTCACGCCAGGCTTGGAAATGGAACTTCCTGGCATAGTAGCACGGCGTCATACAGCAAAGCTCACAGGCCTTGTGTTATCTAGGTGGCGTTGGCCCTTCCGACGTCTTTGCACTGTCTCCGGGTTCGGCGCACACGTTTGTGTGAGCAAAGGAGAAGGTCGCGCATGAGGACATGAAAAATCCCGACCAACTAGAGGCTAAGAGCTTCGCCGTAAAATAGTAACATTCCATATACAGACAAATACTCCTCTTTATATTGCAACGCAGCTATTTTGTCGTCCCGGTGTGCGCACGGCTGGAGACGCTCTTGACGACTGAGTCGAGCTTCCGGACTTCCTTGTAAGGTGCGGACTAGGCGTCATTCGCGCCCTCGACTTCCGAACGGGTCGCGGTGACCATTTCCGGCTTGGAGGTGATCGCTCCCGTGAGCGCCTTCTCGCTCACGTACGCACGCTCGGAGGAGACGCAAGCCGCCCGGATCCTGTACGCCACGAGGATCACGTAGAGCGGGACTCCCTGCAGGATCGACTGGTAAACGACGGGCACGATGACCAGGTCTGAGTCGGGTCGCGGAAGTGACGTGTACATGATGACGATGGCAACGCCGCTGTTCTGGAAGGCGACCTCGATGGCCAAGGCGATGATCTGCGCCCGATTGAGGCCCCCCGCCAGAGCGGACAGCGTGCCGGCGATGTACGCGCTCCAGGATATCAACGCGCCGCACACCACTGCCTGCCACGTTATAAGCTGGAAGATGTACCTGGGAAACGGTGCGGATAGTAGCGCGTGTTGAGATGTAACGATGACGACAGGCCGCGTTAGCTGCTGAACACGAGGTCGCGGGTTCGATTGGGGCCGTGGTGGCTGCTTTTCGACGGGGGCAGAATGCAAAAATAAAAATAAAACAGCAGCCCTTCCCCTGTCGAGAGAATCGGGGTAAACGAAGCTTGTCGTGTGTGTAACTGACCTACTACTTTTCCTTCCCTTTCGTATTACTTGTCCTTCCATTTCCTTCTACTTTTCCTTCCCTATCGTGAAACTTTTCCTTCCGTTGCGTTGTATGATTCTCTGCTCGTCGTTGTTGAGCGCATGCACACCGGGAGCCGTGAGATGACCGCGCCGAGCAGTTCCATCCAGAGCCCATACCATTAACCTACACGCACATTCTACAACATTATCGCCTTTCGCGAAGAACACTTCCTCCACCGCATAATGCTCTGACGCGAGAGGAAGCCGTAATGTGACGAAAACTCCAAACAAACACGTATCCACATTTGAGTCTTTACCGCGCCATACACCCTGCGCTGTATTCCTATAAATGTCCACACTGCGATCAATGCGCAACGCTTTACCACATGGTATGGGCTTGCGCAAACACACCACAGCTCACACCCATAACACACCCCACCACACGGCAATGGGAGGCAGCGCTGTCCAGCTCCGACTAGAAGGACCAGCTCAACCTGGTCAACCAATCGAGAAGGGCGGCTAAGGCCGCTGGACTGCTGGACTGAGGGGACCACCCACTGCAGAGCGGAGGAGCTACCTACGCTCGCGTGCTCTTTTGATTAAAGTTTATTCTCTCTCTCTCACTGTTGTCACTTGCGTTCGATGTCTCGAGTTTGCTCGGAGGCCTGGTTATCAGCATTCGCCCGCCATTGCCGCTTGCGATTCTTCGAAATTAAATTGCTTCAAAATTAAATCTGTCCCTCACTTAAGACAATGAATGCCTCATACCCGCTTAAGCAATGGCGCATACCTCTGTAAACGCGGCCTCCCCATTACGACGACAGAAGTGAAATTCTACGCTCGAATCATGATCGGCAACGGAGCCAGCGGCGGAAGAAGACGACGACACTCGAGCCAATGGTGATGATGATAGTTTTCCGCGTACGCCGACCCCGAAACAAGTGAGCCAATAAAGCTTCGCTTAAAAACGGTCGTGTGCTATGCTTTGGGTGCACGTTAAAGATACCGTCGGCGGCGTGCCCGAGCGATGGTACCAAAATGGCGTAACCGGACGCGCCTCCAATGCGCTCCGACGCGCCCGGCGTCTGATTATGCTCACCCGCGTGCCGACGGACTATAAACGCGCCTTAATGCTCTCTTGTGGTTTGACCTCTAGCTGTCAAGGTGAAAACTGTTGAGTCACCGACGGCTGCCCGAGGTAGCGTAATGAAGCTTTCGCTTCAAAAATTACGGGGTATTGCGTGCCAAAACAACCATCTGATTATGAGGCACGCCGTAGTGGGGGACTCCGGATTAATTTGTACCGCCTGGGGTTCTTTAACGTGCACCTAAATCTAAGTACACGGGTATTTTCTGCATTTCGCCCCCATCGAAATGCGGCCGCCGTGGCCAGGATTAAAAAAAATTTAATTATGGGGTGTTACGTGCCAAAACCACGATCTGATTATTAGGCACGCCGTAGTGGGGGACTCCGGAAATTTGGACCACCTGAGGTTCTTTAACGTGCACCTAAATTTGATCCCGCCACCTCGTGCTTACAGCCCAACACCATAGCCACTAAGCAACCACGGCGGGTCGGCTACACCCTGCCCCACTGAATAAGCATTAAACTTTGAAAAAATAAGTCGGAGGTGTTACGTGCCAAAACGACAATTTGATTATGAGGCACGCCGTAGTTAATTTAGACCAGCTGGGGTTCTCTTAACGTGCATCCCATGCACGGCACACGGTTGTTTTGTACTGAAATATCTATTACGCCATGTCTCGCAAGGTCATTCATCGCGTCGCAATGACCCTGAGTCACCAAAGCGCAAGCGTGGCAGGTGTGACGTCACGCCACGTGATACGCTGCGGAGAGGTATCGCAGCCGCGCACGCCCGGAGGCGCACCGCTGCGGTACCACGTGACTAGGCGAGGGTTTAACGGCCGCTTCGCCGGCGCTTGGTCGCTCAGTGTCGCCATGGATGACACGCCGTCTGGGCCGTCTGTGCGTGCGCTTCAGCGCAAGCGACAGGCTGAATCCAATCATCCAGTAGATATAGCTAGACGGCAGGCTGCGAAATCTCGTAGAAACGATGGAACCCAGCCTTCAGGACTCAAACACCAGGAGAGAAGTAGACGGACACACGCTGGGAAGTAGACGGACACCCAGCGTGTGTCCGTCTACTGCTCTCCTGGTGTTTGCGTCCTGAAGGCTCCGTTCCATCGTTTCTACAAGTATGTACCAACAGGCCCAGCAACATACTCTTCTGCGAAATCTCAAGCAAAGGCAAACTTGGCTGGTGAAACAACGGAGCAAAGGGAGGCCAGATTAGCACCTAAGAGAGAAGCTTACCAAGCGCGGAAGCGTGCATTAATGAAAAACTGTGTGCGTAGTCTTTCAAAACCAAGCCAAACGGACCTTTCGCTCGTGATAACTAGGTTTATAAAAGTTAAACCTCTTTTTGCATTTCGCCCCCATAAATGCCACCGCCGCGGCCAGGATTCCATCCCGCAACCTCGGGCTTAGTGTCGCAACACCAAAACCACTACGCCACCTCGGCGGGTAGCATTAAACTTATTTTTCTTTTCTATAGACAGGAATATGATTTAGGATGTGGTGCGCTTCTTGTGAAATAAGTGGTCGAATGGCTTTCACAACGCATGAATCTGGGTATTTTAGGTGTGCACTTTAAAACAAAATGCAAAGAACCTCGTTCAGATGTTTTTTTTTTTTCTGTATTATAAGAATTGTACAGTGGAGTAAGACAACTGTGTTGCTTCCCCCGCCAGCATTCTCGAGAAACCAATCCCGGCAGCATGTGCCACCGAACTTGTACCGTCGTTCTCCATAAACTGCTCCTCGAATGCACCCGTTAAAGATGATCTTTGTTGCTTTACTTGTGGCCTTAGTGGCACAGAGTTGGGTTCCCTGCCGAACGCCAACTGACACGTTGAAACCGGCGTGCTATCGCTACAGTTTGTCGCTAATGAATGTGTAGATGATGCAGCTGGTGCTGGTACTCTGCCGCGTTCCTCCGTTGCCTGGGCTAACGGCTGCAGCCGCATTCGTCATCGAACGTCTCTTGTCGAGATGACCCGTTTATTCTAGCCGGCTTACCACAACTTCCTGCGTGGGACCTGTATGGTTTTAATCGAGTGGTTGGAGTGGCCTCCGGGGAGAAGCCAGCTAACAAGGACACACGTATATATATATATATATATATATATATATATATATATATATATATATATATATATATATATTATTTCTGCGGTGCGCATAAGGCTGTTCGCTTACTTTGAAACGCATCTTCGATGGTTTCTGCATACATTTGCGAAAGCAAAAGCTTAAATTATTTTCTATTCATTGACCTTGAAGCGCGAAGCATTCGCTTTACCTCTGGACTGTCGCTGTCAGGATCAGCAGACTGACGAGTACAAAGATGGTGAGGGGCTTGCAGAACTCCTGCAACGTCAGAGCCAACCTAGGCCTTAGCTGCTGGATGAGTAGGCCGATGGCCAGCGGCACTGCGAGAATCGCCAGGCTGGCGATGAGGTTGACGTAGGGGATGCTCATCGCCTGGGTCTCATCTTTAGACATCTGGTTTCCCAGTACGAACACCCACAGGGGCATCATAACTGCACAGCAGAGCGTAGAAAGCGCGTAAACGCCAGAAATAGTGGGGAATTTTAGTACTGCAGCGAACACAAAATAGTTTGGGCGACCACAACCAGAGATCTTAGAGGCTGTTATTTTATTTTTATTTTTTTGCAAAAAAGCGAATAACTCTGCTAATAAGCTTCATCCCCTACCTTTCCTCCGTACGACCCTTGTTTCAGAAACCTGTATCACAAACCTTTAAACCTATCATAAACCTGCACCACTATAAGGGTCGGAAGTGTGCCAGTTATTTTCCGAATGTTATGGTTTTCTCAATGAAATGACGATATTACGGTCGCCCGAATAATCCGGTTGTAGTCAAATTTTGTACCGGGATGACTCCTTCTACTTCTGACATTCTCCAATACTTCTATAGTGTTGAAAAACGTCTTGGTGATCCTAAGATTAACAGGTATGCGAGGTATTTTCCTAAAGTTATTGCTTGGGAAACTCCACCAGTATATCGATGATGGTTGCGATCAAGAAATCCGCTGCACTCGAATATGGCACCGGGATGCCTCCTTCCACGCGTGGCACTCACAAACGCTCGCAATGGTGCTGATAAACGTCATGGTGATGCTAAGATTGAGGTCGCCGTTGAACACCAGAGTCCAGAGGTTGCTCGCGCTGCCCCCTGGCGAGCAGCCCAGCAAGAAGATGCCGAACCACTGGAGGGGGTCGTCCAGGATCAGAAGGCCAATGCAGTAGGACGCCTGTAGTTCGGTACAGAAGGTAGCCTTTGTATTGGTAACACCTCTTACAGAAGACTACTGGTAAATCTACAACAGCTGCCTCATTCATGCAGGAGACCAATTATTGGGACAAAAGTAGGGCAATGCATTCTTTCGTCGTTTAAGACAGGCTTAAAACAAGAAGTGCTTCTTCGGTCCACTGTAAGTGGCGTCCACATATAATGTGGGTGAGGTGAGGAAAGTCTTATTAGAGCATGTACATATATGTCTACTATGATGATGATGATGATGATTTATTGGCATCCCCTTTGAAACGGGGCGGCGACAAATAGTCACTTAGCCTGCTTTATTTAATCAGGTATACTATACATGTTCTTTATCTAGCATTTTTGTATACCTCTCATTATTCTTTTTCTTTTCCAATAATTTACCTTGTACCGCTAACTAGGATTTTAAGAAATCAGGTCGTATCCATCTTTTCCCTGCTTTTTTTTTCACCAGTACTCTAATCGTCTCTTACTTATCTCTACGGCTGATCTGTTGATGTTTCCCTCCACTTTAAACCCAAGCGCTTCTGGAAGTTGCACGTTACCAACGGTTCTCGCTGGGTGGATCCCGTCTCATTCCATTAGGATGTGCTGAGTGGTCTCTGGATCTTTACTGCAGCACACGCATGCCTCATCTAGTTCCGAATATTTGCTCCGGTATGTTTTGGTCCTTAGGCAACCGACTCGAGCCTCAAATAGCAAGGCACTGCCCTTTGTGTTATCGTACAGATTTTCCCTTTTAATTTATTTCTTCTCATTCTTGTAAATCTCCCTTGTCCTTTTTGTTTCCATTCTTTTCATCCAATTCACTATTCACAATTCGCTATGGCAGGGTCTACACAACACCCTCTCATGCATTAAAATTATGAGTCATACTGCTGTGATCAGATCTACACTTGTACACGCATGAGTCGATTGGGGCCCGCATAACAACGACAGCATTAACAAAAGTAAGCAAATACAAAGAACCGATTCATTTGCTCCAAGTATTCCCCGCATGATTCCCCTTTAGTACCAATCAAAGGCAACGCTATCATGCACTCTACGAACGCAGAAAATATCGGCGGATTGGATTCCTATCTCTGGTCCTGACTAACAAGCTTGCTGTCGACTCCAACGAGTTCCTGTCACCATGCGCAACTGGACGAACACGACACGCCAAGCCGCATTCCCTCACATCGTATTACGCAAAACGCGATTCGTTTAAGAACATTTCCTCTCCGAGAACAGTAACAGAGTGCAACACACTAAGAAATGCACCAAATATTCACTTTAATTAAACTGTCCGAAATATTTGTGTGTGTTCTTTGTTTCACCTACCCTGACGTAATTTATTTTTAGTTCATTTTCCTTATTTTGCTTGGGCCCGTCTAGGGCCGGTAGTATGTCACTAATAAAACAAATATATATATATATATATATATATATATATATATATATATATATATATATATATATATATATATGTACGATCAAACAGAATAGTTTACACGCAAAAAAATCAGGCTTTTCTTAAAAGTGTTCTTTCTGCAGTTCGTTAACGCCCTTAAAAGGGTTTTAAAGAGTACTAACTGTATTCACATACAGAATAAGCGTAAGCTGAAACGGCAGGACTCAAAGGACCGCAGAAAATGGCTTCGATTACTTTTTTTTTCACAGCACATCTTATTTTAAAACAGGTGTAAATAGAGAAACGTATATTAGGCCGTTATCGTATATCTCGCAAACAAGAGACGATATTTTGAAAATTTATAAAATTCCTTTTGGAGGCGACTCGTAGCGTTCTTAATTTTTTTCCTCGAACTATAGTACAGTCTGGGAGGTTTTTCCACCTGAAAATGTTTGCACAGTGTTCTATGATGACCACGCTTTGCGTGCTTGATTTGAGTGTCAATTACATTATGCTACATAGGATGCATACCTCCTCTTGTAAATAAATAATAAATAAATAAATAAATAAATAAATAAATAATAAATAAATAAATAAATAAATAAATAATAAATAAATAAATAAAAGTGTCTAGACCTCTGCACCTGTGTCGAAACAACGAGTGAAAAGGTATCTTCTGATTGCGACGCCGATTTTATTGTCCATAACATGTCATGCTGCGACTACCAAGTCCACCTCTGAAATGGGGAACGAAACTCTGAGCGATCGATTGAACCGATTATCGATGTCAGTCCTGCTCACCAGGGGCATGAAGATGAACTGGCAGAGGCAGCCTATGATCGGCGCCAGCGGCTGTTTCAGACACTCCAATATGGCGGCCATGTCTACCTGGCAGCCCATGTTGATGTAGTTGAGGAACAGCAAGAAGCCGACCACCACGGGGAAGCCCTTCTGCAGTACCGTGCGCATCCGAAGCACGGCGACCACGTAGCTCAGTTCGATGCAGTGGTTCTCGACGTCACCTTGCAGCTCGCATATCTGAGTGCAAAACAAGTAGCGCCTTTAGACACGAATGGAGGACGTGAAATGGATGCCTGCAGCAGAATGAACTTTGGATTATCGGGTTCAACGCCCCGAAGTAACACCCGAGTATGTTCTTTGCAGGGAAAGGCTCCCGGTTATAGTTTCTATCGCTCAATGTTTTTTAACGTGCACATCACTTTTGTGAGAAAGAGAGAGAGCGAGAGAAATAACATTTATTTCCACCAGTCAATTAACGCCGCAGAAGATGGTCTTCCTCCACAGCACCTCTATCCGTCGGCCAGGATTCCGAAGGACTCGGCGGAAGCTGGGGCTTGGCTGATGATTTCTCGTTGAGGCTCGCTGTGCGGGGCTGCATAGTAAGGCCTCCCAGGAATATAGCGTGTTTGAGCTATCGTATATTGCTTCGCACGTCCGCACCATGTGGTCTATATTCGTTACTTCTTTGCAGAATCTGCACTGTGGTTTCAAGACTTCCAGATAGAATTCTCTTTGTAGCGCGGGGTTTGGGAATACCCCTGTCTGCTGTTACTTCTTGCATACCGAGCGTGCGGTCGGCCGCCGGGATAGCCTGTCTGCTCAGTCTCTAATGTGTCGTGATTGCCTGATAGGTTCTCAGTTCCTCATTTCTGTCTACGTCCTCAGCGGGTTGAAGTGCCCCGGGGGCCGACCGGAATGCGAGCCCTTCGGCGTGCCTGTGGGCTTCTTCGTTTCCCCCGAGACCCTTGTGCGCGGGCCCCCACACGAGCAGTAGTCGCTCCGCGGGTCCCCTAGCTCCATTTACTACTTGGGCGGCGGCTGCCGTAACCCGTCTTGATTCGCAATTTGCGTCGCATTTTTTGGAATCGCTGATGACCACCTTGACCCCCGGGTGACTAGCCGCGAGGGCTATGGCCATCTCTTCAGCCTCTACGGTTGTGCCCCCGCTGAGCGTAAAGCACAAAACCGAGGATCCATCCTCCTTGACCGCTAACGTCACGTGGGCCGTCCTATCTCTATATTTCGCCGCGTCCACGTACACGTCGTCGTCCCTGCCTTGGTATTTGACCTGTAAGCCCTCCGCTCTATCCTTCCTTCTACCTTCGTGAAAGGCTGGATTCCTGTTTTTGGATAGTGGCGGAACATTAAATTTGTCCCTGACGGGCTGGTCTATATCCCCCGATCACCTTTGCTCCTGCTTGGGCAGATATCCTAGTCTCTCCAGTACCCTTCTTCCAGTCCTTGTCTCGAGTAGTCGGTGATGCCGCGCCGTGAGCGCCGTCTCAACGAGTTAATAAAGCGTGTTAGACACTCCAAGTTGCATTAACCTGTCCGTGGACGCGTTCGGAGGGAGGTCGAGCGCTACTTTGATGCCTTACCGGAATATGATATCAATTTTCTTGCGTTCCGCTATACCCCAAGTCTGAGATAGGAAACGGCATATACCACTCTGCTGATGATGAAACTTGCGCTAGTTGCAGCAGATTCGCCTCCGTCACGCCCGCTTTTCTGTTCGAGATCCTTCTTATATGAGGCGACACGTTTGGGGCGCACTGGTTTCCGGTCGCAGAGTCCGGACTGATGTGATGTCACAGTTTTCGCCATTCGCCTAAATACTTAGGCCTAATACCCGAATCTTCTCTATACCAGGGGACCTCTTCCCCGTAGACATGGAGGTGGATGTTCCCCTTATTGTTCCGACCATAGCGCCTTTTTCCAGGTGGTCTTAGAAGCGGAACTTCCGAGTTCTCTGCCAAGCACCTAAACCCCTTTGGTTTCAGGTACTCTTCTATGATTGCCATCGCAGCTTTGTGAACAAATTTTTATTTCAAGGTATATTGTTGGGCGCTATAGTTGGTGAATACTGACATGTTCGGACAGCATAACTTTGGACGAGGACGACTGAAAAGTGGTGTTCTTGTTATTATTATTTTTTTGATGTCGTTTCGATGCAGTTTTGTTAGCCCGAACCTGTGATGTTTCCTTTTTTTTACGTTCTAATGTAGATACGTTGCGCTAATCAACACGCAATGCTGGCTGAGAATTCCCGGCAGGAACGTGTCGATGAGGTTGGCGCGTACGCGCACACGTGGAATGAAATAACCGCCGAAGCCATGGCTGAGTGGCTGTGACGCCCTGCTATTGAACAAGATGTCGCAGGTGCCATTACCTGCTGTGTCGGCCCCATTTCGCGAGGCCGAAACGTGAAACCATTCGCCTTGCTTTTGGCGCAGTTAAACAAACCCAGGGGATTAGAATTACCTCGAAGCCAGCCAGTGTGACGCTCGTATAGCTCAGAACTGTGCAGTTCTGAGACAATTAGGTCAGTTGAGGACAGAACCAAGTCAGCTCAACCTTATTAATTACAGTTAAATAATTGACCTTATATACGCTTAAATGTCCTTACGGCACCTTCTTTCATCAGGGGTGATCCACTTGATATATAGGGCCTAATGTAGCAGTCGTAGTGCTCTGAAAATACCGTATAATATGAAAACCTGGCTATTTTTTGTAAACTTGATTTACCTTAAACTGTCCTACGACTAAAATGATTTGCGCGGTATGTTTGCCTTCGAGTCAAACACGCACACTCGCATGTCATTCAAGCACGCGCGCAAGAAAATACCTGGAATTTGCTTAATTTGCATATTTAGGTATTTCTTTTTTTGCGCCTTAAAAAGGAACGTACGGGGTGATCATGTTTGTGTTTTCTGTAAGTTTTTGAAAATCGCCTGTCGCAGATAACATAGTTTTAGTCCTTGAGCTGGATTATTCAGACAGGCGAACATTACTCGTGCGAGAAATTGAAACACATGCTCAACTAATGAAACATTCAGTAATGAATTTCTTCATTAATTACTTTACGGCACACATTGCAATTTACGAATTGTAGCCGCTGAGTTTGCAAGGCGTATCCACTTAGAATGAATATTTCCAGAATGATACCAGCTTGGAGATAAGTGCTATCAAACTCTCCTTGAAAATGCACTGTCGTTCTACTTATTTTGTTAACAAAACGCTCTTTTATGCATTCAAGCACAGAAGTAACTGGAACGCCCACATATTATGTCCCACACTTAGGAAAATAATATCTCGAAACTGGTGTCATCCTGGAGATTTACTTCAAGTGGATACGTATTTAAAGCTCCCCGGCTACAATTCGTAAATTGCAATATGTACCGTAAGCTAATAAAAGGTAATTAGGAAATGGTTGTTAAGTAGTTGAATATGTGTTGATTTCTCGTGCTAGGAATATCCGCCTCTTCGAATAACCAACCTCAAAGACAATAATTACGCTATCTGACACAGGTGTTATTTAAAAATTCCGCGAAACTTAAAACGATCAGCCCGCATATCGCACATGTGTGTGATGATTCGAGGATGACGCCCCATGGTACCAAAACAGAAAACATACACAGACGGCGTAAGTTAGAATATCTTATCAATTTTGGTGAAACGCTGCGGCGCCCTGCCCTTTTCCAGACTATGGCTATGGTTTGCACTTGGTCCACCCATATAGATTCGGTCGCCTTGATTATCAACGATTTTCTGTTCGACAAGCACACGATGCTCACGTTTCCATAACACGGGTAGAGGTAGACATTGTAAGGATCACAGCCATCCTTCTACTGGTAGGCATCGAGTTGCAGCGACGCTTTTGATTCCATGCCCGTGATACGACCGTCTTACCATTCGGTACCCAATATCAGCGCCAAAGATTATTTGCTAATTTAGGACGAGGCTGTCCTATTCGGGCGCTGTCAAGGTGTTAACTGGTTCGACCATGAATCCCAAAAGAAGATTTGTGGTACGACTTCGCCCTGTCTGTACGGGATCCATCTTTTTTGCTCTTGAACACTCAATAGCGCAAATTTGTCTTCACTGGTACCAAACGTAAGGAACGTTCAAGAACAACGGCAAGCTGAAACCAGGTGTATTCTTCTAAGTTTTCTGATGCGGTCAAGTCTGCATGCTTCACGCTATCAACAACGAAACCCTTTGCGACCACTTTCACGTGCGATATAACAGAGTTATCTGGCGCAGCATCGTAGTGGACATCGAAATAGGCGGCGGCGCCGCCTATTTTTAAGTGCGAATGCACTTCTTAAGCGACCCCGAAAACTCCGCCGGCATCCGCGCTCCTCCTCCTCTCCCCTAGCAACGGCGCGAGGAGCGGAGAGGAGCGTCTGTAGCAACGGCGCAGCGACGTCACGCCCCACGTGACTGCGCGCGCTCCGCCCTCCGCTCCGTGGCTGCGCGCGCCCCGCGCCGGCTCCGCACCGCTCTCCTCGCCGTGACGTCACGGCGCGTTGTGCAGCTGGCGCCTCCGCGCCGTGGCTGCGCGCGCCGCGCCTGCTCCTCGCACCCTCTCCGCGCCGTGACGTCATGGCGCCATGCAGCTGGTGTGCCTCTCCCCCCGTTAGGTTTGCACTCACCCTCGGCCGCCGCCTCTCCCCTCGCGCTGACAGCTCCCTCCTCGCCCGGTAACAGCCCCTCGTGTGCGTACTCTCCCCACCGCTCACCCCCTCTCCAACCGCCTGGCGTGTTTCGCTCCGCCGTCACGTGTTGTTTGTGTGGCGCCGGCGCGTCAGTCGTGCTCTCTCGCTGCCGTCTCCTTCGCTCGGCTCTGCAGTTTAGTCGGGCGCGCCCCCTCATAGCATCACCCCGTGCTTCGCACTTCCTCATACTCCCCCTCGGGGAAATGCGGGTTTTTTTGTCGAGGCCACCGCCTCCTCCTCCTCCTCCTCCTCCTGCTGCTGCTGCTGCTGCTGCTGACGACGACGACGACGATGCCTAAGTTAGAATTTTGAGATATCGAAACAGAGTAGAAGGTCTGATACGTTGGGCCGGACATGGTAAACGCACAGACCGTGTACTCACCTTGAAGTAGAGCTTGGTGTAGCTGACGAAGACCCCGCGAACAGTGACGTTGAAGCCGTTACCATTGGTCTCCGAGTGCAGGTACACCTTCGACACGTCCACCGTGGCTACGCCCGTGTCGGCGCTGCTCACCGTGATCAACCGATCACCCGGCATAGCGAAGGACACTTGGACGACAACCTCGTGCTTTTCGTAGACGCTGATTCTTCGCGGCGGATCGAACGTGACTGCGTAGGGACCGAGCGCGAGGCTGGTTTTGTTGCTCGCGCCGACCTCGACCTGCGCCTGCACATCGTCGGCGACATCGTGGACCTCGTAGGCCTGCTCCTGGACGTCACGGACGCTTTCCAGATCCGCAAAGGTAGGGAAGACAACTAATCCAGCGGTTGCGTTGCTCTCGAGAGAGGACGCCGAGTCCAGAGACATGGCCCGATACAGCGCGCACACAAGCAGAGCTGAGAAGTGACCTTGACGCATTTCGAAGCGGCTACTAGACATACGTTCCCAGAAGCTGATGTGGTGCCGGACAGCTCCCGAAGTGCGGGAAGAGCAGTTTCTAATAGGAGTAGCAAAAAATAGAAAAAAGAAGTATTTGTCACGGCATTATACCAGTACAGTGTAAATCAGCCTCTTGTGTAGTGGTCAAGAGGCCGATTGTATCGCTGTCGCTTGCGCATGAAAATACAAACCAACGTCGCAAAAAGGCCACACGTACATGGTCATGCCGCATGAGTGCTCTGTGCGCGCTCCATGCGCTCGTTTTCAATAGATCTCGCACCCGACAGCCAGTCACTCGACTAGTGCACGCAAGTGTGATTCACACTGTACCGCAACGGGAATCCTCACACCATGCCTTCGAGGCGACATTCCAGTGTCCCTACTGCAGCGTCTAGTTCCATATGAAGAAGCCTGTGTCACAAAGCTATTCAGCCGCACGATTTATGAAACACGTTATATAGCCCAAGTTTAACGGCGCTGGCATGTGTTGGCTCAATACGATAGCGTTGAAGCACATAGACTGTCAGGTAACGTGCGGTCGAATAAAGGGATATGTTCTGAAGCAGGAAGCAGAGCACGTTGGAATATGCTAGCTATATTCCGTTCTTTCCTTTCCGGTGCCGTGTTTTAATCCACGTAAAAAATTGCAAAACAAAGGCGTCTACGTGCCTTGTACCTTGCGACGCCGCTATTCGTAGCGTTGGCCGGTGCCTGGGTGAGATGAGCGTCGACTTCTTGTTCTTGCTCCCCGTCAATGGCTCATGCCCCCTACTGGGAATTGGCCAAGAAGCAGGCGGTTTTGAGAGTGTTTTTATAAGATAGTCACCAGAATAAAACTTCGAATATTATAGCGTGCGTGAGCGAAAAAAAAATACATGTATAAATCTGAAGAAAGCTGTAATGAATTTTGAGATATTTTCAAATCAAGGAATAAAATAAAAGAATCAATAGACAATTGAAGATTGGTATTTCTTTTTTGTGCCTAATAAATTATAAATACCAAGAAAGGCATCCCTGTGGCTGAATACCAATGAAAACGCCCCAAGGGTGGGAATGACTGTCGATGTTAGTGATAACCCAAGTTGACGAAGAAGCCTGTAATTGACCTTATAAAAGTATTATTTTTCCTAAATATCGGTGGCAGGATAGAAAAAAAAAATCTCCATTGTTGCAGGTACATTTCAGTGATACCGCAGGGGTGACAAAGCAATGCCAGACCTGTGTAAGTAAAGGTTCAACGGCGGGACATGGCAGAGCAGTTTCGTAAAAGAAACTTCAAATTGTCTTCCAGGACACCAATTAATATTCCATGGGAAACACGGGTGATGGAAGTCAGGAGACAACGTGAAGTTTGATCTCGCGGAATTTTATACGGATAAATTCGTGTACCTAGGCGTGGTTACATAAGCTGATGTCGACAGAAGAGGAATGACAGGGCCCTCGAGCGATTGTAACGCGAGTGAATCCATCACTTCATTGAAGTAGAATCCACGGTGGACCGGTACCTAATGCAAGCGAACTTCCTGTAAGTGCGGAGGAACTATTCAATAAAATGCGTGCAGAATTTTGGAGTTTCAGGATGTATTAAGTGCTGTGTATCCAGAAAGCGAGTCGGTCAACTTAAGAGCTAAATGCATTTTGGGGGTGACGCTAATGATGGTGACGACGACGACTTAGATTTAGGTGCACGTTACAGAACCCCAGGTGGTCAAAATTAATCCGGAGCCCTCCACTACGGCGTTCCTCATAATCAGAACTGGTTTGGGCACGTAAAACCCCAGAGAGAAGAAGAAGACGACGATTTAAATGGCAGTGGCGAATATCCATCGCGAGGGATTGGCGAAACTTTGAGCGGGTTTGGCATGATTCATTCCGTAGAGCCAGCAGGTGTTGGGCCCATTTTACGCCTCATTGGTAAATTGTGCCCCTTGTCGTTGTATTTAGTGTTTATGGCAGGTACCCACAGTGGGTGGTTTGCTATGAATCGGGTGGTTTTGAAAAACGGGAGTTTTTAGTATATAATAATAATAATAATAATAATAATAATAATAATAATAATAATAATAATAATAATAATAATAATAATAATAATAATAATAATAATAATAATAATAATAATAATAATAATAATAATAATAATAATAATAATGTTGGGATACAGTGAGAAAAAAGAAACAAGTAAATAAGTGAAAACCAGAGAAGTCCAGCAATGTCTTCTTTACCTTCTGTTTTATTGCAACAGTGAAAGAAATAAATCATCATAGATAGGACTGCTCTGTATTGCCTATGTTTGGAATGGGTGTAAGAGAGAGAGAGAGGGGAGAGTGGAGGGAGCGGTATTATCACAGTATGTCAGTACATCTTCTAATCACTGCACCCCAGTTGCAACTCTGTAGCAACTTCCACCATCCCGAGTATCCTGACACTGACTTCGTTGCAATGGCTATCCATCAATATGGCAAATACGTTCCGCAGAAACCCGCTACCTGGTGAAAGGTTACAAGAACGTGAAAATTGGCATCTACCCGACTGTAGCGCGAGAGAGAGACAGATAGAACTTTAATATTAGACACGGAATGCAAAGAGCTCAGCCTGGGGTGCATTAGCTACTCTGCGCTGGGGAAGGGGAGGAGGGAAAGAAAGGGGCAATAAAAGAGGAACGCGATCGGTGACGATGACGACATAAGGAGGATTCAAAACATTTAACAACCAATTACGTCACCTCACGGCGACGACGACGGCAGAACACCGTTTGGAGTGTCGATATACTCGCTATCGCAATAAAAATGAACTGGACTTGCTCAAGTTTTTTTGCTTTCTGGGCGGCATGAAGTAAGACCCGTCTGAGCATTCGCTACTCCGGCTGTACCAGACCCTCTACGTCGGTTACATTCGGTATAGCCTGCCAGTTTTATCAGGTATCAGCCCATCATATTTGGGTACCACTGGAAATTGTGCAGGCTCAGATGCTGAGAACATCTCTAGGGGTTCCGCGTTGCAACGTGTTGTACTGAAAGCCTACAGTACAGACGAGTACTTTTTAAACAGTCAAGTAACGCCTGGAT
This sequence comes from Dermacentor silvarum, assembly GCF_013339745.2. Classification (NCBI taxonomy): domain Eukaryota; kingdom Metazoa; phylum Arthropoda; class Arachnida; order Ixodida; family Ixodidae; genus Dermacentor; species Dermacentor silvarum. The sequence continues at coordinate 38,993,107 of NC_051164.1, read as the reverse complement.
GGCCTGAAAACTAGACTTTACTAAGTCCTGCCAAGGCCCTAAAGTAAGATCCTCCAACAACAGTGGGCTGTCAGGGCGCGCAAGGTCATTACTGAGCTTCTGTCACTCTTCGACGTGCTGACGGCAGTCACACAGCAAATGTCCTACATTCTCACGCACACGGCACAGTTCACCGTCTGGAGACTCGGTGCGTCGCATTGGGTACACGTATACCCATGCGTAAATGCCACCCCCCGCCTAAGACTTTGCAGAAGAGTCGCACAGGTGCGCTGAATATTTGGTGGTGGCCTAAATTTCATGTTAGGGTCCAATCTCTGGAATCATCTCAGACAATTTTCCCGATGGTCCCAGTGCTTTCCCATCGCTTTTCGTGTAATACTTTAGAGAAGGCAGTTGGCGTCCGTACTTGAAAAAAGGACTCAATTTCAAGCAGAGCCTATTTCGAGTCACTGAAGACTGTTCATAACTGAGGAAGTTGTCGTGAAATACAGAGAACTGCCGCGCTGATTACTACCAGTTCCGTGGATGTTGGTGTCGTGTTGTTACGCAGACGAAACCGTCAAATGATTCAATGTGCAGGAACGACGGAAGCCGCAGGTGCCGCATACGAGGAGACCGATCCGTCTATGTATACACATTCGCCGAGGAGCCATGTTCTTTCGACATATATGCAGGCGTTAGACATCTGAGGCCCACGGTAGGCATTCGCGAATTTTTCAGTAATACCGGGAATCGAGAGACGTACCCTTATTTTGGACATTACCCATGGGGGCATATTTGGAAAGTCAGTAGGAGCAAAGAATGGCGGTATCGCAGATTCTTCGCATTTAATGGGTCTTGAAAAAGTGGAATCTGGCCGTATGTCGATAAGTCTCGATAAGGGGTGGCGTTGGTGACAGCACAGCAGCCGCAGGAATGCTCGAATAGGTTCACATCGTAGCAAGACAGGTACAGGGGTGACGCGCGCTTCATCAATTATACCATAAGTTGAGGTGCAACACGGAACCCCTAGACATGTTCTCAGCATCTGAGCCTGCACAATTTCCAGTGGTACCGAAACATGATGGGCTGATACCTGATAAAACTGGCAGGCTATACCGAATGTAACCAACGTAGAGAGTCTGGTACAGCCGGAGTAGCGAATGCTCAGACGGGCCTTACTTCATGCCGCCCAGAAAGCAAAAAACTTGAGCAAGTCCAGTTCATTTTTATTGCGATAGCGAGTATATCGACACTCCAAATGGTATTCTGCCGTCGTCGTCGCCGTGAGGTTCCGTATAAAGTCCAAGGGCGATAAAATCGTCGCCGCACGCCGTATGCTGTATGTGCGAGAAAGCGTGCGATCGCCGGCTCAGTCTCGCGCACGCAAGGGCGGGAAGCGGGAAGGAAGTGCGAAACGCTACGGAGGGATGGTAAGGAGGTGGAGGGACCGCGCTTTACTGAGGCCGCGCGCTCCCGCCGGGCCGGGAGGCGTGGGGGGGGGGGGGGGGGGGGGCGTTGTGCAACTCAAGCGTCCGCCCGTGCGGCTGTATCTTTAACGCCATCTGCAGCGGGGGCAGAGTCCGCACTCCCTGGGTTTTCGCGGCTAAGATGATGCACGCGCCGGCAGGAAGCTCATTCGCTCGCAGCTGATGCTGCGCTGACTCACTCCAGCGTTTTGACAGCGAGTTTCTGCGGTCATCGAGTGATATGCGTTCATGTTTGCTTGTGCGCGCGTGATACCATGTTTGTTAATTTAGTTCGTGTGCCTATGTCTGCAAGTTCATACCGCCAACAAAACTACTATCCTTATTTTGTATAGTTGTCCGCTAATTTGCTATCGCAATCGATACTTAGCCTTTCGGGCGAAACAGCGACTTTTTTTCTTTAACATTGCGACAAGCTTCAACCATGACAACGCTGAGGTGTGGTGGGTCACATATGGAATGAATGGTATTACAGTTGATAATAATTGGATACCGGCACATAATCTTTCGTGTGAATGCTATCGCAGCGTACTGAGCTGTGGTCAATTGCAGTCCTTGGCACTGCAGGTACTGAGAGGCTAAAGACACAGGTCACTGCGATCTTGCACGAATTTGCGCTCGCGTGATTCCGGATGCCCATATGCATGTGTTCTTCGACGTAGATACGGAGCACGAAGCTACAAGGGAAACCCATGCGGTTTTCTCGGAGAGAAAGCTCCGACTTGAAGGAAAATTTGTCCTGGTCCGGGGTTGAAACTCGGAACGACTGCCTTTACAAAGCAGTCGCTCTACCATCCAGGAGGATAGCAGACCCCTGGTTAGCTAAAACGCATTGCAATGCTAATCGCGTTAACAAATGTCCGCAGATCTTACGCATGTGTGTGAATCGATGCTAAGCGGAGCTTTTTCTAATGTTTACTGAGATGCCCTTCTCTTCACTTCTCCTCCTTCTTCACTTTTATGGAGCTGAACGCTCCGCGATCAGTGCAGCCGATTTGTTGGCTGCACTGATTTTATGTTGCCGACTTCACTTCTGGCCTTTTGTGCCGCTTGTCCATTGGGGCACCTTCACAGTGGCAGATACGCGTTATGAAGGCTTGACCAAGAATGTTCAGATACACCCAGTGGCATCTGTCCATATCCAAATACCCATTGTCTCGAATTGGCTATTAGTGCACGCAACCAGAGGCACCAAGTTGTATACGCAGCAAGACAACGGCCAGAACCAGCAAAATGGGGGGAGTGCCTAAAAAAGCTTCTCTCTAATAAGAAAGCTCGTCACTGTATTTCACATTGTCTAGCACCATTGTTTTAATCACCTGTCATGATAAGGTGTTGACGCGCCTAGATTTAGAGTATTAGGAAGTCTGCCGGGACGCCGTGGTCACCTTCTAGAACAGTTATACATTCAGCTCTAGAATATGCCATTGACATATGGTTACTTCCGCTCAACTTAAAAACAAGCCTGAAAAGGTTAGTCATGGTAATCCTGTACGCTAAAGTTGATTAAGACAACTTAATTAATTTTAGTCCTTGCTTATCTATTCGGAAACTCGAATGTGCTTTAAGGGATGTGTCTACGATAACAGCGAAGGACGGATCCGTCGGGTTAATTCAAGAATAGTACAGCACATCAGTAATCGACTATTCACGCCACATCCAAGTTCGCGTCAAGTAGGTTCATTGATGAGTACCACATACCCAGCTGGGGAAAAAGAGGTTCATTGAAGAGTCTGAGTGGCACAGACTCAATTGCACACACCCACATACCCATTAAGCACTGTTGAACACTGGTTAGAAAGGATGGCATTTTCTGAGCTGCCAACCAGGGTGAATATAATTATTTCTTTGCTATTAATGACTGACGCCAAAACATTTGTTATTATTATTTTTTTTTTGGTTTGAAACCACTTATATAAATGAGAGAAAAGAGAAAACGAGGAGCTGGATGGTAACTGCCACCGGACGGGGCACAACGCCTGCCTATTCTTCAGAAAGGAGGAGATAGAAACATATAAATGGAAGATGGAAAGAAGGAAAGAGGAAAACATACAGCCAGATCACAAATATGAAGTAATAAAGCAAGACTATGGCAAAATGGAATATGGCCAATCATTGCCGGTCGCGCTACTTAAGGAACGTTAATAAAGTCGCAGCTTCGCCCGAAAAGTGAAGCATCGATTGCGATTGCAAATTAGTAGACAGGTTTACAAAGTAAGGATATTAGTTTTATCGGCCGTATAAACTTGCAAACATTCGCTTACTAACGAAATGAACGAGCACGGTGTCACGAGCGCACAGGTAAACAAGAACACGTCTCGCTCGATGACCACAGAAACTCGCTGTCAAAATGCTGGATTGAGGAAGTGCGGCAGCAGCAGCGAGCGAATTGACCTTCGTGCTGTATCTCGTTTCAACGCCAAGTAAACCTCGAAAGCACAGCGCATACGAAGCTACCTACACTCAGCGTGGCGTACTTTGTCCGCATCGCAGTTCGCATTCAAGATACGGCGCCCGCGTGGCCGCGCCGTAAGCAGCAGTCGCCGGAGTATAACGGCCCCCCGGCCTCCCCTCCTCCCTCGCCCCCCCCCCCTCCCGAGCCTCGCACGCCACACTTCCTCGCTCGCGCTCGCGTGATTGAGCCGCGACCGTCGGCCGACGCTCGCAAGCTTTCACTCGCACATACAGCGCGCGGTGACGATGTTATCGTGTTTGGACTTTATACGGAACATCACGGCGACGCCGACGGCGGAAATGCGCTTAATTGGAGTGCCAATATAACTGCTTACGCAATAAAATTGAAGAAATTATGTTACAGGTCTTCTCATTCTAACCAAAAATAGGCTCCTTAATTTCTTCTTAGTTTCTTCTCTCCTTAATTTCTTCTAGAAAACTAATCAGAGCACGGTTAGCGGGATCGCGTCGAGACTCCCAACCACTGGGGCACAGCAGACATTCACCGAGCGATGCGCACCGCGGGCCAAGAATGTTATAGTCCTTCAGTACCGACGTGTGCTGCGCAATGAACGCGCGACACTCCAATATCAGTTGCTGAAGTGTCTCGCAGCACCGCAAGACGTACGCGACGGACTGCACACACGACCTTGTCGGTGTAAACGTTCACACGTGTTCCCACAACCAACACTTGATTAGCTGTGGCTATGTGGCTATATAGCGCGACCAGGGACGTCTTGACCGCTAACGCGGGGCGGAAACGTTTCATTTGCGACACGGTGGTCTGGGTGCTCCTTGATGAGGTGGCGATGAATCAGCCGACGAGCGTCATCAAGCTTGCATAAAATTTGCCGGCACTCGCAGCCATTACGAGTGCAAGTTGAGGCCAGCCGATCAGCCTCCTAACTTCAGGTAATCGCTACATACGAAAGTATCTACTGTGCAACGGAGGATATCCTACAAAATACGATTCTGCTGACAGAGGCAGTAATGCTGCGCACAACTGGACAACCAGTGTCACTTCCTTGTAGTCTGCTAAGGGCAGCGAGGGAGTCCGTACAAATGGCAATCTTCGATGCGGTTAACTCCTCCTGCACATATTTCAGTGCAACATCAAAAGCTGCTAGCTGGCAAGTTGATGAGGCTGGATGCGATATGTGAGATACACACCGTACTTCACTCGCAGAGCAAAAAAAAAAAATAATAATAAAGAAGAAGAAGCCCCAGACGCCTTTACCGTCGCTGTGTATGGACGAGCTTGTGAATACTTGATGACAGTCTGGAAATTTTTGAAAAATGTATGACAGAGCCAATTAGAATGTCGCCGAAACAGGCATATCAGACATCTTGCGTATTTCAGGGAATGAGATAAATGGTGAATGCATGTTGATATCTTTCGGAGGCAGAGGCGTAACTGAGACAGCATGTTGAGAACCATACCGCGGCGCTGGTCATAAACAATGCCTTCATTCTTCCCGTGTGAGGAAACAAGCGATGAATCGGCCAATGAATGAGTGAATGACCATTTCATGCGAGGGGCAGACGCTTGATATGATACAGAGCTCTGTGGTCTGCTTGTGGACTCGTGGCTAACTGATGTGCTTCAGTGAGTAATGTAACAGATCGTCCCTCACGAGCTAACCAAAGCATAAGTCGCCGAGCAACTCGATGATCTCATTTCAGTTGGGCCATTAAACTCGGTAGCGCATACATAACGCACAACGCAGTTGTTAGCATACGGAAGCACGTTATGTAGAACATCTTGTTTACATTTCTTATTGCTGTTATATAATCAGTAGCAACAAGTTTGTATGCGGTCCATCGAGCATTATTCGAATTTAACTTGGCAGATCCGAATACTGTAGTTTCTTTTTTTTTTCGATAAATGTTTTATGTTACGATCGTACCGTATAGGGGTTTGTGATTAGCAATAGCACTTATTAGAGGTATTGAGGGATAATGAGACTGTACCATCTTAGTTACGTCGTGCACTTGACAACTAGGGCAATAGTCGGTAGCAAACATCAATTATTATTTTCTTATTTCTGAATAATTCGGATAGCAGCCCACGCTGTTTCTTGCTCGCTGGAAACATGGACGCACTGTGATGCATTGAAACGGTGCTTTGTTTGAGCGTGACAGCCAAACTGTGACGAGCGCGCCGTGTTGTCCCTCATTCTACGTCACAGGCGCGATCCTGGAAGATGGCGCCACGGTATGCCCTCCCCCACAACAGATCGAAAAACCGACACGCAGTTAGAGTCACGCTACACAAGGAAGAGCGGGTTTGACTTTATAGACAACACTTGCCACGAATTAGCAAACTGAATTAGCAGCTTACTTGAAAACGCGCATTCGCGCACAGCGACAAGAATGTTAACTTAATCAGTCCTTTTCTGAACACTGTCATCAGCAATGTTCACGTGGACGGCGAGAAAGGTGATTACTACTCCGCTGCTCCTTGAATGAATCTATCCGTCCGGCGTTTTTAGTGTTTTTAGCGTCCGGCGTTTTTAGTGTTAGTGCTGTTATCTGTGTCGCTCTTCTCGACACCACATTTCTGGGACCGTTGTACTTAGACATAGGTGGGCGTTAAAGAAACCCTAGTGGCCAAAATTAATCTGGAGTCCCTCACAGCGTGCCTCGTAATCATGCAGTTGTTTCGGCACGTAAAAACACGGAATTCACAAATTTCTGTAAATGCAGAAGGCCCATGCAGTATTCCAGCTTCGTGATCACAGTTGTACGCGATCTCAGAGCTAGAAGATATAGTCACAGCTCGTAAGCCTGTCACGTGAAGTTTCGCCGTGACAGCATTAGTGTGATATAGTGCGACGTAGCCGTGGTCAGGAATACAAAAAAAAAAAAACTGATCACGGATGAGGGCGTTGCACGAGTGCTTTTATTTCCCATATTATACGAGTAATTGCAGTCCATACGTACAAGTTACATTGGATAGTAAAACAGCAGACCGTACATTTATGTTTGCTAATTTCAATGCGTCGACGTCTGTAATTAGTCTACGTTTGAGGAGTACACAAATATGAGAAGGACGATATTGCACGCTGCTATGTTCTACAAAATGCAAAATAAAACGTCACCTATAATTAAAGCAAGTTCTGTATTTGCCTCCTCTTACGCTCTACATGCCACATTTGCCCTCAGTCATGTGCTGAGGTCACGGACAGTTGAGGTTTAGATGTGCGAAGAGTTCCATTTCTGCATCGTCAGCACTGACCCCTTAGATTGCTACTAGCATTAAGAAATTGGGAAGCGAAGTCGAGGCGTAGTACATGCTTAAGGATTCCCTGTAGGCCAAACATGTACGAGGAGTTTAACAATGAAATCAGTAAGTATTGCGGAACTAAAACACGTGTCGTAAACGAGTGCCCTATAGCAAAGTAGTGATATGCGATGGCTACAGTAATAGCATGCATAAACACAATGCAGGAATGCGAATCCGTAGACTGTGAAGTTAACACTAAGTGAGGAATCGGCATTGGCTTAGATCGTCTTCTTCAGGGCGCCCCTTGGAACAGCCGAAGACAGAGCCGAAGTCAGGCAGGCTGCGCACGGCCGGGTTGCAGCTGGTTCCCGTGCTGCAGAAGCGGCGGCAGTAGGTCAGAAAGAATAGCTGGTCCGACGTGTAGCGCCGGGTGTTGCCGTACGAGTCGAGGATATCCAGCGCCTCGCCTGACGACGAGTCACCACTGGAGCATAGGGAAATACAAAACTAAGTTAGCGTTACGGCATAGGTGGGGCCGATTGTTTCTTGGCATACCCGGATTTCACCGCAGTTTTCCTACCCTGCCAGGGCTTCATAGTAGTCCTTTGAAGCCCCAGTTTCTCTCGGAAAGGTTTTATTCCACGGTAATTCGACTGGCTCTCTACAGAGTACGGAAGAAAAGAGGATAGTTCTCCGTGGAAATACATATAGGTATGGGTATAACTTTCGAGTGCCAAGACCCACGATGAGGACCCCTGGTCGTAAGGTCACAAGGACAGGCCCACTAAAACGATGAAAGACTAAATGAAAATATTGAAGATCCCAAAATTTCGCTGCCTTATTGCTGTTTACATTTTATTGCCATAGCAATTATGTGACACTCCAAGCTGATTTCTGCTATCGTCGTCACCGTGAGGTTCTTTATAAAGTCCAAGGGCAATAAAATCGTCGCCGGGCGCTGTACGCGTATGCTGTATGTGCGCGTGAACGCACGCGAGGGACGCGCGCTTTCACGGGGTGCGAGCGCACGGCGGAGAGCAAACGCGACTTGTTCCGTCGCGCGAAAAGCCGTGGGGGGCGGGAGGGAGGGGAGGCGGCGTTTAACTGTGGCGCCAAATGCGTATCTTGTGACCGGGCGCAAGGGGAACTGGCGACTCAATCACCCACACGAACGGAGGAAAGCGGGAAGGCAACGCGGGAGGGACGGAGTGCGGCTTTCGGTCTGCGCGCAATTAACTGCATAATTGTACTTCGCGCGGCGACGGGCGGTCGCGCCCACCGTATCTTGAAAGCAATCTGCAACACGGCTCCTACCTTTTTATGCGCTGTGCTTTCGTCGCTCAGTTTCCGTTGAAGCGATAGACCGCACGAACCTTCGCGATCGCTGCTGCTCGTGCGCTTGCTCACTCCAGCGTTTTGACAGCGGCTGTGTGCGGTTATCGAGTGTGATCTATTCGTGTTTGCTTGTGCGCGCTGATACTATGCTTGTTAATTCAGTTAATAAGCGAATGTGGCCAAGTTTATGCAGCCGATAAAACTACTATCCTTACTCCGTGTAGCTATCTATTCATTTGCTATCGCAACTGATGCTTCGCCTTTCAGGCGAAACTGCGACTTTTTTTCCACTCACGTTTTTTCACGCGAAACGCCTTTAAAAACTGTCAAAGGAGTTAGCTTGTCAAACCGATGTAGCGGAAACATGTTATACCATTGCTACTAATATCTATGCAACCAAACTACCCACGCTCTTAATTTTTTTATTGTTGTTTGGAGGAAAGAAGCCATTACTCAACCATGCGTGTGTTGCATACGCAGATGACGCCGTAGTCGCGCCACACTTGACGCAATCGGAGCTAATTAATTAAGCCTGGGGCGCAGCAATCAGAGAGGCGTATAGCTCGGAAGTAAGGTTGTTGATTCTACCAGGAATTGCCGAATTTGAGAGAGCTCGCTATGAATAGTTAGGTATATTTTAGCAAACTCAATCTGGCATTCATCAGGAGTCGTAAGGACCTACAAAGGAGCAATAGGTTCCAGAAATTTCACACTTGCTCCGCTATTTTCTTTCTTGTACAACAATTTTTTTACATTGAATGCTTGGGTATTGCAGAACCACGATCTGATTATGAGGCACGCCATAGTGAGGGACTTCGGATTACTTGTGACCAGCTGGGGTTTTTTAACGGGCACTGAAATACACTACCTTTTTTTTTTTTCGTTTTCTTCTTTTTATTGCGGCCCCATCGATATGCGGCCACCGCTGGTGGCATGGAACTCGCGATTTTCAGCTCTTGTGCATCAAAATAAGATATATTAAAAAAATGGCGTAGCTCCTATGTTAGTTCTCGCTGTCGATAACTTGCGTAGATAACCACATGCGTAGATAACTTGTTTAGTGGTTATAATGGTTAACGCTCGGTCTCAATTGCGTCGGGGTTCTAATAATTGTTACATGACAAACTGAATGACCGTCACATAACGGGCTATACATACGTCGTCGCGAATCTTGTCAATATTTTAATAAGCTGTAATCATCGTAGAACAAGCATATAGCTTTTAACCAGAAACTTCTAACTCCTCCGGCTGTATATATACTTCATCAGCTGACTCAGTAGAACTAGGAACCGTGGTCATTGCTCAATAAAGAGTCAATTGTGACTCACAGGGCGAAAGCCTCAAAAGCGTCGCTGAAACTATGAGACAAACTTTATTTGTTAGCGACCTTTAGTCCGAGTCACATTCGGAGTCCGTCTTGATCTGGAGTCTTTGTGCCGAGTCCATTCGTCTGCTACGAGAGTCGCCGCATCGCAAAGGCCCCCTACACCGGTTTATTTTATGCCACGTGGTTTGTCTAAACGTGCGCCATAATCTAAATGTTCGAGCGCTTTTATGCATTTCACCCCGATCTAAATGCGGCAGCAGCGACCTGCATACGAACCCACCACCTCGCGCTCTGCACCAGGACGCCTTAGCCACGGAACCACCACGGCGGTTCTCAGCAAAACACTGTAAAGCATTTTCCACCCTCAAGAGTGTTGCTACGTCCCATGAGTAGCACCCCTGCCTTGAGGGCTATAAAATATTATTGCGCACGACAGTGAGCTCTAGCTACACGTGCGGTGCGAGAGGACGCAGTTGAAAAAGCTCTGTAATAATTTTGAGTACCTTGGGCGGAGAGAAATATCTGACAAGAGAATTTGACAGCAACAACTTTGAAAGCTCATTTAATGCACTTTCCGTTCGTCCGTCGCAGCTGTCCTAATTTTTACTTTGCCACAAAAAGTCGGAAAACAAGAAAACTTAATCGGTCCTCACCAAGGAGTAAAATAGACAGGAGTACCGACTCGCGTGATAAGGCGTTCCATGTAGTGTCCAGCGCGAGGCGTGATTTCGTGACGAGGATCATAGATGGCGCTGGATTTAATTACCCTCATCTGAAGCGGTGTCGGCGGCGGCTTGTGCCGTAATGAGCGTGATAAGTCGGCTGTATGCTCGATCACCAGCTCGATCGCAAATGGAAATGTGCGCGTGCTTGCCACTGTGATACGCTCGGCGCTCTATGCGCTTCCTCGCTGCTGCATCGCGTATCCGCCATCATTCGAGCACGCAGAACTACGAGAAACTCAGCGGAACACGTTGCCGGAAAACAATGTTGATCGCCTTTCCTTAAGTACAGTTCCTTCATGACGAAAGAAAGAGAGAAAGAAAAAAAAACAAAGAAAAAGTCTCTAAGATTACACACTAGAATTTTATTAGTAAATGGTGTAAGATTCCTGGCTGCGTGTTCATAATTTGCGCTTGAAGTAAGTCCTATAGATATTCATAAACACGAATGCTGTTTCCTCACAAAGAAGAATACCGCCGTCTTACTCTACCACCATCTGTATTTCCCCGTGCACGGAACAAAATACTCACCTTCAATTCAGCAAGAGAAGTTTTATTGCGCAGTTGATGCCACGAGTCGCTATAACAAAACTTTGTGTACAATTGTTTGCTATGTTAGAACAACATCTGTTAACCTCAAATAATTATTCAAGCTCAAAGCACGTCATTTTGATTTCAATTCATCGGCTTGCCGTAGTCCTGATGTCACTTCTGTGCTCATGCTCAAATGACAGGCTTTTTTCCTTCTTCATTCCCCTGCACGCCCCTCTGCAATAATATCGTTGTTATTCGTATTTCGCCTGTTTATCGATAGCATCCGTGGTCGCCTCTTTTCCAGTCGCATTTGCAAGCGAACTGCGCGCCGCGATAAAATCGCGTTTCACTGGGCGACACATGGCAAGCTCGGTGTGGCTGACTCACATTTTGCTTCTTATGAGGTTTTAGACGTGATCAGTTCCAGACTTGACCGCAAGCAGCGTCAAATTTTATTATGAAGCGAAGGAAAAGAGACGAGGTAAACGGAGGCAGAGAGCACGGCGGACGGTTGGGCGCGTTTTATCTCTTGGACACTAGTTGCCCTCAGCCATTGCACTGCATGATAGGCAAGTCGGCGCTCTTGTCTATTTCACTCCGTGGTCGTCCCCAACGATTCGATCTTATCCCTTAAACCTGAGGCTGTTAGCCATATGACAGTCACGCACCCTTTATACACCTATACAGGTGTAAACGTTTTTCAGAGTGAAGGTGCGACCGACAGATTTTGCCAGCCTAAAAAAAAAAAATCAAGAGACAGGTCGTGCCGACATTTGCTAGAATACAGAGGAGGAACTATAGACTTCACAGGGAGCACAGAGCGTGGCTTACCCGGATGAGGCGTTCTTGTAGGCCTCCCAGGCGATGCGCAGGCTGGCCACCTGCAGCATGTTTTCGCCGATGACGTTGCTGCAGCGAAACCTGCGGTACAGCTGTCTCTCGGCACGCGGGCTCATCCAAGGCCTGGCCTCGCCTTCGTCGATTCGAATGCCCTGCGATGTATTAGGGGTTTTATCGAATACGAACGAACCTTTATAAAGAGGGTGGCGGTTGAGTGGCCTAAGGAAGTGTGAGGGTTGCTGGCGGGGATCATACCACAAACAACTAAATATAAAAGAGCATTAAAGGAAAAATGGGACATCCACCCAATCGTAGCAAGTGCTACAAAGGAAACCCCATACTGGTTCCTCGAAAGAAAAGCCTCGCAGTTGAAGAAAAATTCGTCTTAGTCCGGGACTCGAACCCGGGACCACCGCCGTTCCGGGGCAGCCGCTCTACCATCCAAGCTAACCAAGCGGCTAGCAGATGGCGGGGCGAAGTCGAATTTATCAACAACTCGAAGCAAAGGCAAGTGTTTGACGTAACAGTTCAGTGGAAACCCGCTAGGTGGAGACACGTAATTAAAGGGAAAATGAGGCATCCACCCAATAGTTCAGCGGGTTTCCGCTGACCTATTACGTCATGAAAGAACATGCGCATAACATTCCGGTCAAGCGAACCTTGCGCAAGCTGATAGTCCGCCGAGAGTCGGCCTGAGGAAGGAAATATCGCGGCACAAAAGGCGAACAGTATCTTTGAGTTGAAAGCACGCTAGAACTGCTAATAATAAATGTGGTATGTTATGTTATTTTTTTTATAAAAGAAGAACAGTTTGTATTTGATCGAATGAGAGGCTAACAATAAAGGGACAAAGCCGAGGAAATCCACTCCACTCGGCTATACTTCAACAGAAAAGTCAACATATAAATGCAAACAATATAGATCTCAAAGGTTAGGTGTAGAGCTTGTTTAACTATACAAAGCAGTTTACGTGCATAGCACTCTGTAACAACGTAGAAAAACATTTTAAGCATAGTCAAAATATATTTTCTTCGCCTCATACAGCTACGATATTATAGCATAAACTTTACCTTCACGCAAAACGCTATGAACAAAATATCATAAGAAACCAACAAAGAGTGACACCAAGGACAGCATAGGGGAAATTACCTATGTTGTCCTTAGTGTCACTGTTTGTCGGCTTCTTATGATATGATTAATGAAAAACAAGCCCCTCGGTTCCCTTTCTTCTCGTTCATGAACAAAATAAGGCGTTCCACGGAAGTAATAACAAGGTGTATAAACACTAATCATTGAAATATAATGATGACTCGTCGTAGCATCGAGGTCATGCATTCTCCGAACGAAGCTTAGAAAGGCACTATGAAGGGTTAGTTAGCATCTGCAAAACAAGCAAAAACACATAAGAGCTTCAGATCACCGACCAAGCCAAAGTTAATTGACGCTACGGAACCCCACGAGAGTGCCTTGAACACAATGCCTTTAGAACGGAAGACACTCGGAAGAAACAATCCATGTGCCACAATTCCTACAAACTCTCCCGAATTTTCCGTGAAACTTACGAATTTGGGATCGCTCTATATGATTTTACGAATGTAGCCATTAGGTTTTACGAAAAACAAATTTCTTAACGAAAATGTTTTAAAGGTCTTAAAAGGTGCTAAAGGTCTTAAAAGGTTTTAAAGGTGCCAGACTGCACAAAATTCACGCATGCAAAAAAGAAACAAGTGATGGTATCTGCGTCGCCGTCTTGTGGCAGCGTGCTTACACGGCAAAGTGCCATGTAAGCCAGAAAGTACTTGCTTCGAGCCCTTTTTATTCAGAAAGAGTCCCTTAAAATGCGAGATCGGCAACAGCAGAAACGCTGAAAAAGCCAATGTGATGTAAAAACAGAGTGCTCCTTGTCCGTATCTGCGTTCTAAAACTTCCTGCTGCGGCTTGTCTGCGCCTAAAGCTAAACATTCGTTAATAACGTCCCAATGTAACCCACATAGAGCGTGTGCTCGGACAACCTAAAAATAATTTCGTGCTGTTCCCCCTTCCCAGTCCTTCCTCGCCGTTTGCGCGACAATTCCTAACGTAAACAGGTTGGCAGGTCTGCAGATTGCCACAGTAAGCAGCAATGAAATAGTATGCCAGAAAGTCACAAGAAGGAACACTGAGACCGTACACACCAATGCCTTGTAGCATTACGGTTTGATTTTTCGCAACTACTTGTAAAATTGTGAAGGCAGTGTGAGCAAGTAACCCTCGCGGAGTTCCGAAACCTCGATGAACTTCTGACTACAGGTCGGTGACCACGAGCTTTAGCGTTTTCTTTTCTTTCTTTCTGGTTCGTTTTTCCAGCATGCTATCCCACCGGATTTTCGTCGAATTGGCGATTAGCATGTCTGTGGAACGTCGAGACACTCACCCGTCTGTCGAACGTTCTGAGCGCGGCTTCCAGGAAGGCGGTGGCGAGGCCTCCAAAGCTGGCCGCGCGCAGTACGCCGCCCCCGCTGTAGTCGGCGTAGAAGAGAGGACCGGTGGTCGCAGCGTGCATCACGAGCAGCGTGTTGCTCAGGTAGCAGTACAGTAGTCCGTGGTACGGCTTCGCCAGCCAGCGCCCATCCTCGTAGAAGCGCCACGACTCGCCACCCATGGAAATTCGCTTCATCGTCGTGGTGATCAGGACGTCGATGAAATCCTGAAGCAGCGCGAGAATGCGCCCAGTTTAAGCATAATGAAACCGGAGCCCGCGTCTAGCCTTTCCCGTCTTCTCCGTGTATAAAGCAAATCCACTCATCACACAAAATAAAGTATTTTAGCAGTATCGTCATTCACGTCTCAAAACGGGAGAGAACCGGCCGCGGTGCCTCAATAGTGATGATAGCATAGTGCTGCTAATTCTACGTACGAGGTGACAAGTTCGGTTCCTAGTCGTGGTGGGTCAATCCTAACGGGGGCGGTACATAAAATATGCTTGCATGCCGATCGAGATTCCAGCACACGTTTAAAAAGCTCCAGGTCATTGAAACTGCCGGGGAGGCTTCGTGAAACACGACAAGCACTGTTTCATTTTGTGCAGGCACACAAATACCCGATAAAGTTGACGGGACCATTGGCGCCGCGGTGACTTAGTTGGTGAAGCACATTCCGTGCAATGTGCAAGATGTGGATTCAGATTCCACCTGCGGTAGGTGATCTTGTCGTGCGCTTTCATTTCCCAATTACGTTATTATTTCTACATTTCAATTAACCACGGCAATAATGTCCCCAGAGCTTCATCTGGCTTCAGTGTCTATTCACTTGGTTAAGTGATAGCGACTACCAAAAAAATGAGGTCCTCAGATCTTATTCTCGTCCACTAGCTTCATGGGTGCGACAGAGTGAAGTCGTACGCCAGCTAAGTGTGCTTAATTTAACACAAGCCGGATTTGGGAATGGTTCCTTTATTTACAATATTTGATGGATTGGCCTCATTTCTGTGCCATCGGTGTTTGCTTCATTTTATGAACGAGCTTATTGTGGTGACCTGAGGAGTACCGAATTAGTGCATCAAGGAACACAGACAGCCGTAACACAGGCCGCTTAGAAAGGTGGATGTCATAATGCTCTAAACGTAAGTTTTGTAATTAGCTGTCTTTCTGTTCCAGTCTAATGTTTCCTTTTATTGCGATAGCAATTATATGGACACTCAAAAGCAAATTTCTGCCGTCGGCGTCGCCGTCGCCGTCGCCGTCGCCGTCGCCGTCGCCGTGAGGTTCCGTATGACGTCATTTGGAGATGAAATCGTCGCCGCGCGCCGCCGAACGCTGTATGTGCGAGTGAAAGGGCGCGAGGGACGCGCGCTTTACAGGGAGGGAACGCACGGCGGAGAACAAACGCGCGTTCTGCGCCATGCTCGCTTAAGGGCTGCAGAAGTAGGCGTCTCTTTTCTCCTTTACAATGACCATATAGTAGAGCAAACGCGCCTTCTTCAGACGCGCGAGAGTCCGTGGGGGAGGGGGAGGGAAGGGAGCCGACGTTTAGCTGCGGCACCAAGTGCCTATTTATATCAGAGGCTCCAGCAACAGTCACCAACGCCGCACGCATTTTTGAGCTAACGCGGCCAAAACGGCCGATGGCGTCGACAAACAGGTTCTGCGTGTTGGTTGCTACCAGAGCCGCTCACCTTACTTCGTATGACATTGCTCTGGTGCTATCGCATTCATTGCTTCGCCCTTAGGGCGAAACTGTGACATTTTTTAATACTCACGATGAATTTCAACCAACTAACCTGCCTTCGCAACCTGCGTCTATCGTAAAAGGCCTCAAGACCACACAGCTCACAGGCACAGCTCAGGAACCAGCGCAATGGATACGGCACCACGTCGTTGAGCACACCGCCTACGCTGATGCCTGTAGCTCAGCAAAAAATCGCTGTTTCGAATTCCCGCGCAGCGGCTGTGCTTTGAGGGGGGTTGGGTGCAAAAGGCTGCTGTTCTGAGATTTTAGTGCACGATTTGCAATCCCTCGGGGTAAAGGAGTACTGGCATACTATTTCATTCTTTGTGTTAAATGAAGGTCGTGGGCCTTGAAACCCTAGAATGAGTAATTAATAAGTAAATGAGAATAAGTAATAAGGGGGTAAGAAAAATAATTTACTACAAATACCTTTATTACGAGCCAGATTCAGCTCAGTTTCCCAAGATGTTCACTTGTCATGACGTCATAACGCGGAAAGTGGTCAAGTGCAAGAACAACATCGTCACGTTTCGGAACCAGCTTCGGCTCGGTCGGTCGTCTGCTTTGCTGCTACATCGGACCGTGAAGTAATAGCATGCATATATAGCAGACGACTGAGGGCCTAATGGAGTGCGAGGACGTCACGACAAATAAACCTTTTGGGGAAACTATACTGAAACAGGTTCGTAGAACAGCGGGTATATATACAGTAAATTATAGAGGTCACCCAAAGGGCTTGCCAATATCATTCCGATAACAATTATATTGACACTCCAGGCACGTTTCTGCCGTCGGCGTCGCCGTGATGTTCCGTATAAAGTGAAAGGGTAATAATATTGTCGAAGCGTGCCGTACGCTCCGTGTGCGAGCATGTGGGGGTTCTCCCACGATAGTGACTCAATTTCTCTCGCGCTAGAGATGAAAGCTGGGAGGAAGCGAGTGTCTTCTGTCGCGTGCAAGGCACTGGGAGGAGGGGGAGGGGGGCGTTCTACTCCAGCAGCGGCTGTTTATGGCGCGTCTGCGCGGGCCCTATCTTTAAAGCCATCTGTGTTGGGGACAGAGTGCGCCGAGTCCTGATAACACCGTGTGCCGTTGACGCATCTTCGTTTGAATTGTAGAGCCAGCACGAAGGTCAATTTGCTCGCTACTGCAACCGCGCTTTCTCACACCAGCGTTTTGACCGCGAGTGTGCATCGCGTGAGGTGTGTTTATGTTTGGACGCGCGCGCGTGATACCACGCTTGTTATTGTTAATCTAGTTAGTAAGCGAATGTTTACAAGTTTATACGGCCGATAAAACTACCATGCTTACTTCGTATAGATACTAATTTGCTATCGCAATCGATGATTCGCCTTTCGGGTGAAACTGCGAAATTTTTTTTAATATTTCAAAGTCCAGCACCTTCATTCAGTGTAAAAAGGAAACGTCGAAAATACCATGTCGGTATTCATTTAAAATCTACCGAAGGCATCCGCTGTGCGGCGTCCGTGTGCCCTGCGTTGGCATCAGACGCTAAATGCTATCACTAATTCAAGTCCCACCTGAGTGGAATTCGACCAGGCTTCGGACAGTGCGGCATGACTCGTCGCGAGCCGGGTAGAAATCGCTTCCGACTTCTGCAAGTTCACCACGTCCATCTCGCGCAGCCTTCGGATCATGGCGCGCCGCGTCGTCTCGTCGGTCCACGAGATCGCCGTGACGGTTCGCTGGACGACCCTGAGTAGACCCTGCAGGAAGTCGTCCACGGCGTGCTTTTCGTCGGCCGTGGCTACATACGCGACGCTGCCGTAGAGCATGGGCCCAAACCAGGCCGCAGCCACGTCGAAGCAGCGTGCCTTCTTCAAGGTTCCCGATTCCACCTGCGTGTCGCGGTAAGGCCTCTCGTAAACCTTCACGAGAGGATGACCAGCTACTCATTTTGACGTGGATAGCCTTCTTTGGCCTTTCGTTGGTTTTTGCGGGGGTCAGATTTTCACCTCCGCTTGAAAGGCGCCGATGCAAAGCGCAAGCTCTTGCAGCTCAACCGAGCAACGGGAAGCGTTCGCCTTCTAACGCCATCTATTACCACTCGTTGAGACGCACGAAGGAAAAGGAAACTTCGCTTTAAAAAACTTAAATTCATACGTATACGTTATTGAATGCCATCATCGCTAGGAATACATCACGAGACGTCCGAACAACACAACGCACACGACGAGCAGAACAGGCATCATCTGTCCATATTACCCCTTTTCGCGACGCTCCCGTGGGCGGCTCCATGTTGATCACGTGGTGACGCGTCCATTGCTTGCATCAGCTGCCTCCGTTGCCTCCGCATTTACAATGCAAGCGCGTGACGCCAGTTCGGCGCAGCAAACCTCCGTTTCGACGCATTTCGTAGACGGTGGCTTTTTCATGACACGAAGTTTGACTACAGCTTTACAGGCATGTAAGTGCACTTTCAGAGCTCATTATGCCTTGCCAACGGCGCGAGCAGCGTATACGGTGATTGTACTAAAAGCGGGGCTAGAAATATGTTCAAGCTGTCCAAACTTTCCGCTTATGAATTAAATCGGATCAGTGGCTCTTCGTTCTTTATTTGGCAAACATTTTGAAGCAGCGGTTATCATGTTTCTGACTCAGTAAAGTTCCTCGGTTCGGCCACTATCT
>NC_051164.1:38902056-38974248 GCF_013339745.2 Dermacentor silvarum | reverse complement strand
AAGAGCCAGAAGGAGATGTCATCTGCAGAAAAAGAAGTGTGCTGCGGAGAAGTCGTAATTAAAGCAGCCGAGTGTTGCAAATGAAGCGAAGCAACGGTTTCTCCAGTGAACCCAGATTA
This sequence comes from Dermacentor silvarum, assembly GCF_013339745.2. Classification (NCBI taxonomy): domain Eukaryota; kingdom Metazoa; phylum Arthropoda; class Arachnida; order Ixodida; family Ixodidae; genus Dermacentor; species Dermacentor silvarum. The sequence goes on along the minus strand of NC_051164.1, from coordinate 38,974,129 downwards.
ACCTGGTATCTGCCAAAATCAAGAATCTCTTTTTTGTTGTTGTCGTTGTTTATAGACAACGGTAGTGCCAACAAAAAGCGCCTAAATGTATTCTCACGCTAATCTCTGCAGCTATATAGTCCCCCGTGGTTTCTCAATAACTAAGCCTCTGCTAGTTAACGCTAGGTGACGGGATCGATTCCCGGAGGCGACGGCCATATTTTACGGGGACACGATGCAGAACCTCCTCACTGCTCCGATTTACTTGCACATTGACGACTATCAGAGCGAGATAATTGAAGTCTATGAAGTGTCTTTATAGACACTGCGTTGCTTCTGGACTTTAAAGGCGATGTACTGTTTTTATTTCGGAAGGCGAAAAGCCCTGTATTTTTCTTCCAGAAAATAAATATAATTGGTCATATTCCGTCATAGAAAAATAAGCAGCAAACGTTTCGTTGTTTTCCCTTGACTAAATGGCGCGGAATCTTCCTAGAGGCCGTCCCATCATAGTTTAATGGAAGGCACGGTAAAATGTCCCTGCAGGATTTGTGTATTTTATCGCGTAATCTATGCCGTATGTAACACGCTGTCTGCTCTGCTGTTTCATTGTACACGGGATTTAAACTCTTTATTGAGGCATTTCTTCTTGTACCACCAAGCACCACATTTCATATCTCTATATATAATATATATCATATATATATATATATTTTCTTGTGCTTCAATAAACTGAAACATAGTTCGTAATCCGTTGTCAAGAACAAAGCACCAGATGATGAATGACTGACAGAAGCAGGTGGGACGCAAACACTAGCCTGATTAGCTGAATATATTGTACCGATAGTTTCTACCATTATCAAAAAGGGGAAACGGTGCCCTTATCTTGGCAACATCTTTAATGAATGGTCAAGTCAGTTGCGGAAAGCCTGTGTCTGTGATCACGAAGTTTGTTGGGAGGGAAAGTTTGTTGGGAGGTCCATACAAAAGTTGGCTATGGCAACCGATGCCAGTAAATAACGCTTCGACCGAAGTGAGCTAACGACACCTCTATTGTTGGGCACACACACTAGCGCACAGCTCCGCCTGCGAACCTCTCGCAAGGTTATGTTCACCAAATGGCGTCCATGACGTCACCGTTTCTTTCAGCACCCACAGTTCGGCAACAGCATGGTCCCGAGATTTGTGACCGTTACTGAGCCGTCGCGGCACAGGTGTGATATGGCCCTCAATTATTACTTATAGGATTAGTCCTTAGACTAGGATGAATACGCCCGCAATATGAGGTGATCGTTAGTAATTTTTATGATTAAATGCGCGTGCCACAGAAGGTTACACAGCACCCTAATTAAATTTTCAGCCATTTTTAACAAAACAGGAAGAAACAACCTCTTGCCACCTTGCACCCCTGAAATATTCGCCATGCTTCTAATGTTTCATGCGTCCTGTCTACATAACTAGCGGCAGCTTGTTTTGCTTCACCTCTTTAAGGTTCTAACATACTACAGGCATCGTAGATAAAGATAAACATACGGTAAGCAAAGTCAAGAAACCGAAAGCCGCCGTTTAATCAGCGACATCTCTCAGCAAAGGCAACATTTCACCGAGACGTCGTGTCAACGAACGCTTCCAACCAGCGTAAAGCTGGCGAAGATAAGTAGACAGCCGAACGGTTAAACGTAAGGCAGAGAATAAAATAATGCAAGCGCATAAAACGTTCATTAAATCCAGTAAAAGGAAACACGAGGAGAAGGCCTAGTTCTAGGCTGCTCACGTACTGTACGTATTTGCACGAAGGCGGTGGTTGGTCCCCAGCAGTCTAGTGTTTGAGTTCAGTCGAGATAAAATACAAAACTGAAAAGGCCTGGGGAAGACCCTCGAGGTATGTGGTCAAAAAGGGCCGTGCGCAACATCACATGATGCAGGCATGGCCGTGGCAGCTACACCGCGTATGGTGTCTGAGTGTCGTTGACAGCTTCTTTTAACTTTTACTTTCTTTTTTTTTAAGAATCCCTTTCGTCTTACGAATGTGTCGCTGTGCGCCAGTCCAGCCGTCTGGGAGTTCGCGAAGAATGTTTTGTGGGTGCGGGAATGCTTAGTGTGTTTTTCTGTTTTTTTCTTTTGTTTAGTGGAAACAAACTTGTTAAACATTGTCTGCCCGAGCAATTCTGTCATGTCATCTGGACAACTTAAAGAGACGATGGTTACTGAGACGACAAATTTCAACGTGATACTATTTAATGATTATGAGTTGACTAAGAATCCCTGTAATCAGTAAGTTTAGAGCTGATGTCACCATAGCATAATTGAAACTGCAAAGTCATGAAGTACCTCATTTTGGCAGAAATCCCGTGCTTGGTAACAGCGGTGGCGTCTGAGTTGAATTCTTCATGATTACTCTTGTGTAGGGCCTAAAATTTGCATACAGGACAACTAGGTGACACGATACATGGCTGTCATGTTGCCTCAACCATGTGTCGGGGCAGAACATAGGCCATGTGTCGAGTTGCCTCTTCTAAGTCCTGTCTGGAAATGATGACAGTGCGCCACAGCAACACGGGCTTGGCACCAGTGTCGAGTGTCGAGAAAAACATCATAAAATCCCAAATCAAATTGCGGTGATGTTCTAGTTAAAACATATGTACACTTCACAACTTTATCGCGCTGAAAAGAGTTTACTGAAACATTACTGCATTTATATACGTGATTTTATATTAAAATTTTGAGTTTTGCGAGCCTAAACCATGATACGCCAGTTAGGGAGGACTACGGCTTAATTTTGACCACCTGTGGTTCTTTACCGTGCACCCAATCTACGGTAGACGGCCGTTCTTTGCATTTCGCCCCCTTAGGAATGCGGCCGCCGTGACCGGGATTTGATTCCGCGCCCTCTGGCTTAGCAAGTCCAACGCCAAATCCCACTACAACCACTCGGGCGCGTCTCTACGCAATCTAACAACGAATATCTCAGACGTATTTTTCATGTGTAATGTCAGAACGTGGCGCCTAGGGACAAGCCGCGGCTGTAAGGAGCGCTCTCCTGCGCCGTTGATCGACCTGGGACTTCATCACTTACGCGTCGGGTTTATATCGCCGCTCGGGCATCTAGGGCACTCGCCGTAAATGGAACCCAAATAACTTTGGGTTTAATTTTCAGTTTAATGCAGGAAAGTGAGGGGTTTGCGTATAAGGGGGGGGGGGGGTGGGTGGGGGGGGGATGGATGCTGAGGCGATACGAGAGCATGCATGCGCGAAATGCACTTGTTACACTGTCGCGAAGGTTTAAAGGCACGTAGCGTTTCCCGATGATCTGTGCCCACAGACAGACCACTCGGACTATCAGAAATCAAGGATGCGAGGCAGGCGAGGAACAGATTTATGTTACAATACGTAAAAGAAATGTATGATTGACTAAAGCTGTCAAGTTCATGAACAGATCGAGCCACGCTGATGGCACTTCAACTGATGCTCCAGTGTGGCGCTGCTGTATATCTGTGAGCGCCTTAGTGCAGACACGAACAGCTGGGATTTCAATCCCGTGGTACAAACATAGCTGTGCCACAGTGCCACCCAGAAACGAAACCGTGCCGCACGAACTTGGTCTGTATCATGACCGGTTGAGTGAGCTCTTGTTCATCTCTACATTGTGGTTTCTACCATATAGGCCATTCAATTTCATACAGATTGGTGCTTTCGCTTGCTGTAGGCGGTGTTTTGTAATATCAGTGGTGAATAAATCTGGCGCTACTGCATCAGATAAACAACGGTATTTACCCGACTCTCAGTTCTACCACTAGCGGTACGGCCGTCAAAGTTTCAACGGAATCACTTTGCCATTTGCTGCCAGCTCTAAGCTCGAAGTGCAGCTGCAGTTTCAACAGCACACACCACCACACACACACACACAAAGAAAGCGCACACACAGACACAAAAGAAAAGGCGTGATGTTCTCTCGACGCAAGCGTGACTGAGAGTTCCTCATCATCCCAGCGGCTTCATACAGAGAGCTGCCGTCCAAAAAATGCGGCGCAAGAACGAAATGGACGGAAAGGGCTGTAGAGCCATTCCAGATGAAGGTTTTAAAGGCACCCCCATCATAAGCAGCTTAGAGAAGCACAACATCATGATTTCCTGAGTTTCAGAAAACAAACAACAAAAAAATCAGGCGTTTTCTTCATTCATTTCCTCCTAGCCGTTCCCTTTCATAAACTCCGCCAGGCGTCCCTCGAAAACTTTCTTCAGACGTCGGATTTGTTTGGTTGTTTGTTTATCGATTGAATTTTTTTAGTTCTCCATAGCATCCGCATCGTCCCTAAAAGCCAGAGTGATGTTCTTTGGGTTGCGCTGGATTAGGACGTCGGTCGTCGTACGACATGGGCGTCACGTTGCGGCCTCAAAATGATCCCAAAGTAACGCCTGTATTATTGCAGGCGCACGAAGTTAAAAGGCATTTCGATTTCGTATCACACTAGGAGGATAAGACTGACACACACACACACACACACACACACACACACACACACACACACACACACGCACACGCACACGCACACGCACACATACACATACACACACACACACACACACACATACACCACACACACATACACACACACATACACACACACATACACACACACATACATACATACATACATACATACATACATATATATATATATATATAACGAAGGCAGGGATGTTAACGAGTCAGGAGTCCGGTTGTCTACCCTACACTGGGGGAAGGGAGAAGAGGGATAGAAAGAGTGAGGGTGTGACTCAGGCGGAGAGAACCCAGAGAGGAAATAACCCAAAAGGAAAGAAAAAAAAAACAGAGTTGCTTCATAACACTCAAAGAACAGACATGAACTGTAATTTGGCGCTGTTTTCCGCGCGAAAAAATTATAATCTGTCACTACAAACGTGATGCGCACATTGAAGTTGTGCTTGAATACCACCGACTTAATAGGCGTAACGTTAGGGGCAGGAAGGCAGCGGTGTCAATTACAGAGCAGACGGGGCTAGAGATAATGTTCCCTTTGAATTGAAAAAGAAAAGAAGTCGGGCGTGCTGTAGGATGTAGTTGCAAGCAGTTGCAGAATGGTGGCCAACAGAAAATAAGCGAAGTTGAGGACAGCAGAGAACCAGGTGGTGTAATGAAATTAAGGAAATTTGCAGCCGTTTGATAGTGTCAGCTGGGGCGAGACAGGGGTAAAATGAAAGTCTATGGGAGAGGCCTTAGTTATGTAGGCGGTTGAAAATAAGGTGACGATGACAACAGCCTATTTATGAGCAGTTTCCGTATGCTGTCCCCGCAAAACCAATGCTAACATTTATTCACAGGCCACCGAAAAATCAGAAGTACACGATGTGGCAAAGTAGTGCATTACATTAGTGTATTAAGAAAAAAAATACCGAAAATGACAGCTTCTCTGTCGGTTACACTACCCTGATAGCTGCTACATGTTCATTTCCGTACATAGTTGTGGTAATATAGTCCCATTCCTGAATTTGTGACTAAAATATTAAAACACGATATCAAAGACATCATTGATATTGATATTTCAATATCTAAATTTCAAACGCTCCGGCACCGAGATTGCGTCGGCTTCACACATCTCGCTTTAAACGCCGTACCATGCTTTAAACAATGTATTCCAGTACTTGGTAATGACACAGTGCTTCTTTTTTTTAACAAACGTGCATCCAAAAAAAGTAGTTCGCTCGAAAGGAAACCGCAGAATAAAATACTGCCTGCGTGACTGCCTCCGCGTGACAGCCACGATGGCGTGAGCGGACACAGACCGGAGGCATGGGCGCAAGCCCATCTGTCAACGCTGTCACCTCTTCCATTATGTTTCGCGCTTCACATCGGGACACCATACAGCCTGATCCATAATCCTAAATAAAAAAAGAAGAAAGCCATGATATTGTTACGTAGGAAGACGCAGACGAAAAGCTATATACAAGTATATTTACAAAGAAATGCGCCGCACTTGGCCAAGAAGCCACAGCCCGCAGTAGCCTCTAATCTTCGTCGTCGTCTTCACACTGCTCGCCTCTTCGTCAAGGCAAATACTGTTCCGTAGCACTACCCCCGGCGGCAAAAGCGCCGTCCCGGAGCGATTAAAGGCCGGACTCTGAAGCAGTGTAGTAGGCCTTGAGCCTACTGACGTGCACGACATCACTAGATGCCAGAGTAGACGGCGAGGTCGAACTCACAGGTTCAATTTCATACGTCACAGGCGTCACCTGGCGCAGCACGACAGGAGCACGAGCGCACCAGGCGAAAACTGCACGTCACGGTGGCGGGCGTTGTACTGACGCTGCTGAGTGGTTTGCGAGGCCGTCAGTCGAGCACGGGCAAGCTGGCGTGCATGGTCGGCGAGGGCGATGGCGTCGCGCGCATACTCACTTGTTGAGATCGCAGCAGGAGGAAGTGCCGTATCAAGGGGCAAGGTCGGTTCGCGACCGTACAGTAAATAAAATGGAGAAAATCCGGCGGTGTCGTGCCGGGAAGAATTGTACGCAAATGTGACGTAAGGAAGGGCAATGTCCCAGTCGTGGTGGTCCTTGGAAACGTACTTGGACAGCATATCGGTAAGGGTACGGTTTAACCGCTCCGTCAGGCCATTCGTTTGAGGATGGTATGAGGTAGTCAGCTTTTGTTGAGTGGAGCAGGAACGCACAATGTCGGCGATAACTTTCGACAGGAAGTTGCGACCACGGTCAGTAAGCAGCTGTCGCGGGGCGCCATGAACCAAGATAATGTCACGCAAGAGAAAGTCCGCGAGGTCAGTGGCGCAACTGGTAGGGAGAGCCCGCGTGATAGCGTATCGGGTGGCGTAATCAGTTGCGACGGCTACCCATTTGTTCCCCGAAGATGACGTGGGAAAGGGCCGAGGAGGTCTAATCCAACACGAAAGAGCGGTTCCACAGGGACGGTGATCGGCTGGAGATGACCAGCAGGTAGCACCTGAGGTGTTTTCCGACGCTGGCAGGGATCACAGGCAGCAACATAGCGTCGGACGGAGCGAGCGAGACCAGGCCAATAGAAGCGGCGCCGGACGCGGTCGTACGTGCGGGTTACCCCAAGATGGCCTGCAGTGGGTGCGTCATGCATCTCAAAGAGCACAGTTCGTCGTAGATGCTTTGGCACGACAAGAAGATCAGATCCATCAGGGACGAAGTTCCTTCGGTACAGAATGCCGCCGTGGAGGACATATCGGCGAACGGAGGCGTCTGTAGGTGCAGAGCGCAGACGCTCGATGAGTGCTCGCAGCGATAGGTCCCGGTACTGCTCATCGGCGATGTTAGCGAAGTCAGACACAGAGAAAATACCGTTGGCGTTACTACTGTCGGCGTCGTCAGGCTCGTCTACCGGGTAGCGAGACAGGCAGTCAGCATCCTTGTGTAGTCGGCCGGATTTGTAGGTAACAGTATACGAATATTCTTGGAGGCGTAAGGCCCAGCGACCAAGTCTTCCTGTAGGATCTTTCAGTGAGCATAACCAGCAAAGCGCGTGGTGGTCTGTAACAACGGAAAAGGGCCTGCCATATAAGTATGGACGGAACTTCGCAACCGCCCAAACTAGGGCCAGACACTCACGCTCAGTGATGGAATAGTTGCGCTCGGAGGGTGAAAGGAGCCTGCTGGCGTAAGCGATAACACGGTCGCTGCCGCGCTGGCGTTGTGCCAGTACCGCGCCAATTCCGTGGCCGCTGGCATCAGTACGGACTTCGGTAGGCGCAGAAGGATCGAAGTGGGCCAGAACGGGAGGCGTTGTGAGGAGGTCGATTAGATGCGAGAACGCAGAGGCCTCGTTATCGCCCCACTGGAAAGGAGTGTCTTTTTTCAAAAGCTCTGTTAGTGGTCGTGCTATTGCCGCGAAATTTTTCACGAAACGGCGGAAGTACGAACACAGGCCGACGAAGCTCCGCACATCTTTGACACACTTCGGAACAGGGAAGTGCGTAACAGCATGGATCTTGCCTGGGTCCGGTTGCACTCCGTGCGCGTCAACGAGATGTCCAAGGACAGTAATCTGGCGACGGCCGAATTGGCACTTCGATGCGTTGAGTTGTAGACCGGCTCGACGAAAAACGTCCAGGACTGCTGAGAGGCGCTCCAAGTGTGTAGCGAACGTTGGGGAGAATACTATAACGTCGTCTAAGTAGCACAGGCACGTGGACCATTTGAAGCCATGAAGAAGGGAGTCCATCATGCGTTCAAAAGTGGCAGGAGCATTACATAGACCGAAAGGCATCACTTTGAATTGATAAAGACCGTCGGGTGTTACAAAAGCAGTCTTCTCGCGGTCTAGATCGTCCACGGCAATCTGCCAGTAGCCGGAGCGAAGGTCAATAGAGGAGAAATAGCGAGCACCGTGGAGGCAGTCAAGGGCGTCATCAATCCGAGGTAGGGGATACACGTCCTTTTTGGTAACCCTGTTCAGGTGACGATAATCCACGCAAAAGCGCCATGAGCCATCCTTCTTCTTTACAAGTACAACAGGTGACGCCCATGGACTACACGACGGTTCAATAATGTTCTTGTCAAGCATTTTGCGAACTTCAGCGTGAATAACTTGACGCTCAGTCGGGGACACTCGATACGGGCGGCGATGAATAGGAGGGGCATCGCCGGTATTAATGCGATGTTTAACAGCTGTAGTTTGGGCCAAGGGACGATCGTTAAAGTAAAAAATATCGTGGTAGGATAACAAAACGCGGTAGAGCTCACGAGCGTGCTCGCACGGCATGTCGGGCGCAATCATTTTCTGTAAGTCGGCAATGGCACAAGTTGCCGACTGCGATGGTAGAGGAGGATCGGCTGAATTGTCGTCTACTGCAATAGATGCTACTGAGTGATCCTCGAATGAGCAAAGCTGGGCCAGAGACATCCCGCGTGGCAGCACTTGTGCCGTCAAGCCAAAATTGACCACTGGCAGGCAGACGCAATTCGCCGTAATAGATAAAACTGTATGAGGCACTGTGATCCCGTGTGTAAGCAGGACGTCTTGCATGGGAGCCGCGATGTAGTGACCGTCGGGCACTGGTGGGGATGACACTAAGTCAACGTAGGTCAGTGCCGAAGGTGGCAAGCGAACGAAGTCGACGGAACTGAGGCGACTAGGGTGTGGTTCAGAGGGATCCAGAACAGGCAGGTCAAGGCGGAGAGTACTGGCGGAACAGTCGATGAGAGCAGAATGCGCGGAGAGGAAGTCCAAGCCGAGGATGATGTCGTGGGGACAGTGGGCGATGACTGTGAATAGCACGATAGTGGAGCGATCGGCGAAGGAGACGCGGGCGGCACACATACCAATTACGGGGGCTGTTCCGCCATCGGCGACACGGACAACAGGCGTCGTGGGGGTGTGAGTATCTTCTTCAGCCGGTTACGAAGGTCAGCACTCATTACGGATACATGCGCCCCAGTGTCTATAAGAGCAGATACAGAAACACCGTCGAATTGCACGTCAAGAAGGTTCAGATGAGTGGGCAACGTCAGTAGAGGATTTGGCGGCGTAGGGAGCAATGCAGCGTCACCTCGAGGCGCTGCATCGTCTAGTTTTCCGGCTGGGAGCGGCGTCCGAAGGGAGTCGGCGAATAGGAGCGACGGGGCTGAGGAGAGCGAGATTGTCGTCGTTGGGGCGAAGGCGAACGAGAATAGGGGCGGGTCGGCGCAGGAGAATCAGTGGCGGCATTATCGGAGCGTGCTGCATAGGGTCGAGAAGGGCCACCTGGGCGAGAGTAGGCAGTATAAGTAGACCGGGTCGGGGAACTCCAACGACTGCGACAGTGGCGAGAAATGTGCCCGATTCTACGGCAGTGAAAACAAATGGGCTTGTCGTCAGCAGTGCGCCATTCAGATGGGTTGCGGAAACGTGGTGGGTAATAAGATGTGGGACGGGGCGTAATCGAAGAAGCCGGATGGGTATCAGGGCGATGGGCCGAGCAGACGGTGTGAAGACCCATGTTCGCGAACTCCTGGCGGACAACTGCCTGGATCAGGGAAACCGTGACTGCAGGTGCGTTGGAGGAGCTGGAGTCGAAGGCAGCCGGATAGGCGGCCTCAATCTCACGCCGGACGATCCTGGTAACATCACCAGTGTTGTTGGGACGAGGAGCGTCGGCACAGGAAGATGTCGCTGGGGTGTTGGGCAGACGGGCAAACTGCTGGTCGATACGTCGGCTTTTAGCGAGTTCCAGGCGGCGACACTCTTTTATAACTGCATCCACCGTCGCCACGTTGTTGAATACGAGCAAGTTGAAGGCGTCATCGGCAATGCCTTTGAGGATGTGGGAAACCTTGTCTGGCTCAGTCATGTGTGCGTCAACTTTGCGGCACAGAGCCAAGACGTCTTGGATGTATGTGACGTAGGGCTCTGTGGACGTCTGCACACGGCCGGATAACGCCCTCTGCGCGGCAAGTTGGTGACCGTAGGGGTTTCCGAACAAGTCTCGGAGCTTTTGCTTAAGCGAATCCCAACTGGTGATCTCCTCTTCGTGTGTCCGAAACCAAACTCGAGGTGTGCCACCGAGGTAAAAGAGTGCGTTGGCGAGCATGATAGTAGGGTCCCACCGGTTATTGCGGCTGACGTGTTCGTACAGGCTGATCCAGTCGTCGACGTCTTCCCCATCTTTGCCCGAGAATACGCCAGGATCGCGGGAAGCGGGGAGAGCGATGTAGGTCGTCGAAGTGGCAGCAGGTGTCGGAGCTGGCTGAGTCGAGCTGTCGTCGGCGGGAGCCATGACGGAAGACTCGACGTACCGTCCACTGCGAAGCTCCGTGACGAGGTACAGGGAACGTCCACCTCCACCAGATATGTTACGTAGGAAGACGCAGACGAAAAGCTATATACAAGTATATTTACAAAGAAATGTGCCGCACTTGGCCAAGAAGCCACAGCCCGCAGTAGCCTCTAATCTTCGTCGTCGTCTTCACACTGCTCGCCTCTTCGTCAAGGCAAATACTGTTCCGTAGCAATATATAAGAAAGTACATTTCTATATGTAGAAATGTGCTTTCTTGAAAAAATGTTATCATGACCACATAGTTCCATGTCATACCTTGGCTCTCTGCACACGCGCGGAAGTTCACTTTTTTTCTGTATGTTCTGACGCTGTCATTAAACAGTTGGTAGTTTCGCGCTCCACTGTCTCCTCACTTCTGTCCCATTTTCACAAAATGCACTTCGCGCCACAGTAAAGTATACCTAGGAAATATCAGCACCAACTTGCCCAAGAAGAAGTTCTTTTGGAATATATTTTTTACAAGAAGTAGGTATGCAAGCGCACTTTATCAGTGTAAATTAATTGTTCCTTTTCGGCGTAACTTTAGAGCGGTTGCGAAAAAAAAGTTACAATGCCGTCTTTTTGCAGCCACTGCTTGCCGCAGTGTTTAAGAGGGCTCATGATCGAAGATTGAGAATGAAAGTAGTCTATTATGCAGTGTCAATTCGACAGGCACGCCTTTGCCGATTCACGTCGGTGCATGGGTAATAAACCACAGCGCACATTAAATGTGATGTAATATACCGTAAGGTGTACATCCCTTTCGTCTCAAGATCACTTCGATATATGGCGGTTCATAGGCCACTGAAGGATTTTCCGGTGAAAGGGTGATTGAAACGGGCAAGAATACGGCATCCCGCGGGATGATGCCATACAATAGTCGATGACTGGCTAGTCAGTGCTCGACATGCGAGTCAGAAATCGAACATCTTTGGGAAGAAAAAGCCGTCCCTGAGAGCACGTTAGATCATCAGAATCTTATAGAGCAGCACGCAGTATATGTCTGATCACTATAGCCCTCCTGTTCTAAAATTGGGTTTGCTTTGTAAATGAGTCCATACTGCCCCAAAAACGCTCATTGCATAAAACTTACTAGTAATGTATTACATTTAACTGCAGAAAAACTGCACCTGCTACAGATTACCTGCTCGGTAATTCTGGCCGTCCGCTGAGAATTTCCTGCTAGCCGGCGTAACCAAAGAAGAACTGGCATGTTTACAATACCTACACCTTGACGTAACAGTTCAGCGGAGACCCGCTAGGTGGAACGAAGTAATTAAAGGGAAAATGAGAGATCCACCCAATCGTAGCAATTGCTACAAAGGAAACTCATATGGGTTCCTCGGAAGAAGCTTCGCAGTTGAAGAAAAATTCGTCCTGGTCCGGGACTCGAACCCGGGACCACCCCCTTTCCGGGGTAGCCGCTCTACCATCTGAGCTAACCAGGCGTCTAGCAGATGGCAAGGTGATGTCGAAATTTATCAACCACTCGAAGCAAAGGCAAGTGTTTTACGTACATACACCTTGCACCGGCCACATGTCACAATGACGCTTTTATTTAACGTACCAGTGTCGCCGACACCGGCCGCTAGGGATGCGAATAAAAGCTAACATTCCAAACTACGGCGACGCGTGCTTAATCTCACCTGGAAGTATTACGCACCCATGCAGCTTTGCTGAATTCGCGCTCGGGAAGTGTTCGCGCTTCTGAACTCGATGGCAAACGTTGCCAGACCTGTGGAGCATGCGCACTGCGACATTTTTCCAATCTCCAACACTGTTGCCTCGTGATAGGTGATCAGTGAGGTGTCACGTTGAGTAAACAGCACAGTCTCCATAGGTGATCAGTGAGGTGTCGCGGTGAGTGAACAGCGCAGTCCACTGTTGAAAGGAACACTTATAATGCGCGGCTCTCGCCCTGCTGGCGCAGTAGCTGCAAGCGTCTCTGCAAGCTTCTACAGTGCACTGCAGGTGAGCGCAGAAAGGTGCCATCGCCACCAAACACGAGCCTATTGCTGCAAAGCCAGACAACTGTGCACTTGACAGATGAAAAACTTCGCTCGCATTCTACGCTCGTGTGTTTCCTTTAACAATGGACAGCACTGCACATCGCGTACCTCACAATTTCGCTTCGACCTCGCTACAGGACGTGTGTCCTTTCGCTGTTGTCGACTCTGGAAAGCTTCATCGCAAGGTGCCTATATGTATCGCGGAGGTTCGCACTCCTTGATCCCATGAAGCTCTTTTTTTCTTTTTATTTTACGAAGACTACCACATAACGAACTCTGGAGCTACCGTCTACGAGCGTGAAGATGGATTTTAATAAACTTCGTCCTTCTCGCGTAAAACGTGCGGCGTTGTGACTTTGCGACCTGATCAACTTGAACAAAGCTTAGCGTCATAAATGCAATAATTAGCATTGATTCACCATGTGCTCAAGGCCTTATTGTCTCGGAGAGTTTTAAAAGAAATAGGACTGCTTCGATATTTGGGCCAATGCAGTCGTACGAAATGTAATAAATAAAGCCACAGGAACGTCTGAAACCACAATCGTGAAGATCGGACAAATACATGTGATAACCATAATTCCCATGGGAACTGAGCGATCCAGTGCACCAGAATTATCTCTACTAAATTCAACAAAATTGCTATATGCTTGTGACGGCTAGCTGAGGTTATTAAATTTCAGCACGCGATGACCAAGAGTGCGGAGACGTGCACGTGTTACACTTAAACTTCGCGTGACAACCCCTAGCGTTTACAACGCACGCAGACGCCGAACGTTATTGCTTATCACTGATAAAAAAATGACTCGCTATCCCAACCCTGTGAAAGTGGATGTTCAGCGGAGCTCTGAATAACCGTCACTACAGCAACTGAGGGGGCCATTCCTTATTAATACGAAATCCTCATATGGCCCACGAAGCGAAATATCCGGCGTTAACATCCTATGGTACCAAAACCCGTGCATGTGACCAAGTGCGGACGTCAAGTTTGGCATGAAGACGAAACGTGATTACAGCATCACCTCGAACGTCGCGTGATGACGGCATCACACCTAAGGTCGCGTGATATCATCACGTCAGACATTCCGTTAGTGATAACGGCATCGTCACTTCAAGTTATATCACTGATGACGTCGCGTGATGACGTCATCACGCCAAACGTTAAGTCACGCGTTGACGTCATCCTCAAGTGAAGATGCCACCTAATTACGTCACGTGATTCATTTTGGAGAAGCAGCACACTGTGCACTTCCAGCGCCACCTAGATAGCACAAGGCCTGCACACTCGATCTATGACGTCATGCTACCTGGCCCTACTGCCATGGTATCTAATGGGGATGCTCCCGAGTAAGAAGCGATGATTTTGACGTCACCGCTTACGTCACGCCATAGTAGTGCTACTGGCATAGTAGCACGGCGTCATACAGCAAAGCTCACAGGCCTTGTGTTATCTAGGTCGCGTTGGCCCTTCCGACGTCTTTGCACTGTCTCCGGGTTCGGCGCACACTTTTGTGTGAGCAAAGGAGAAGGTCGCGCATGAGGACATGAAAAATCCCGACCAACTAGAGGCTAAGAGCTTCGCTGTAAAATAGTAACATTACATATACAGACAAATACTCCTCTTTATATTGCAACGCAGCTATTTTGTCGTCCTGGTGTGCGCACGGCTGGAGACGCTCTTGACGACTGAGTCGAGCTTCCGGACTTCCTTGTAAGGTGCGGACTAGGCGTCATTCGCGCCCTCGACTTCTGAACGGGTCGCGGTGACCATTTCCGGCTTGGAGGTGATCGCTCCCGTGAGCGCCTTCTCGCTCACGTACGCACGCTCGGAGGAGACGCAAGCCGCCCGGATCCTGTACGCCACGAGGATCACGTAGAGCGGGACTCCCTGCAGGATCGACTGGTAAACGACGGGCACGATGACCAGGTCTGAGTCGGGTCGCGGAAGTGACGTGTACATGATGACGATGGCAACGCCGCTGTTCTGGAAGGCGACCTCGATGGCCAAGGCGATGATCTGCGCCCGATTGAGGCCCCCCGCCAGAGCGGACAGCGTGCCGGCGATGTACGCGCTCCAGGATATCAACGCGCCGCACACCACTGCCTGCCACGTTATAAGCTGGAAGATGTACCTGGGAAACGGTGCGGATAGTAGCGCGTGTTGAGATGTAACGATGACGACAGGCCGCGTTAGCTGCTGAACACGAGGACGCGGGTTCGATTGGGGCCGCGGTGGCTGCTTTTCGACGGGGGCAGAATGCAAAAATAAAAATAAAACAGCAGCCCTTCCCCTGTCGAGAGAATCGGGGTAAACGAAGCTTGTCGTGTGTGTAACTGACCTACTACTTTTCCTTCCCTTTCGTATTACTTGTCCTTCCATTTCCTTCTACTTTTCCTTCCCTATCGTGAAACCTTTCCTTCCGTTGCGTTGTATGATTCTCTGCTCGTCGTTGTTGAGCGCATGCACACCGGGAGCCGCGAGATGACCGCGCCGAGCAGTTCCATCCAGAGCCCATACCATTAACCTACACGCACATTCTACAACATTATCGCCTTTCGCGAAGAACACTTCCTCCACCGCATAATGCTCTGACGCGAGAGGAAGCCGTAATGTGACGAAAACTCCAAACAAACACGTATCCACATTTGAGTCTTTACCGCGCCATACACCCTGCGCTGTATTCCTATAAATGTCCACACTGCGATCAATGCGCAACGCTTTACCACATGGTATGGGCTTGCGCAAACACACCACAGCTCACACCCATAACACACCCCACCACACGGCAATGGGAGGCAGCGCTGTCCAGCTCCGACTAGAAGGACCAGCTCAACCTGGTCAACCGATCGAGAAGGGCGGCTAAGGCCGCTGGACTGCTGGACTGAGGGGACCACCCACTGCAGAGCGGAGGAGCTACCTACGCTCGCGTGCTCTTTTGATTAAAGTTTATTCTCTCTCTCTCACTGTTGTCGCTTGCGTTCGATGTCTCGAGTTTGCTCGGAGGCCTGGTTATCAGCATTCGCCCGCCATTGCCGCTTGCGATTCTTCGAAATTAAATTGCTTCAAAATTAAATCTGTCCCTCACTTAAGACAATGAATGCCTCATACCCGCTTAAGCAATGGCGCATACCTCTGTAAACGCGGCCTCCCCATTACGACGACAGAAGTGAAATTCTACGCTCGAATCATGATCGGCAACGGAGCCAGCGGCGGAAGAAGACGACGACACTCGAGCCAATGGTGATGATGATAGTTTTCCGCGTACGCCGACCCCGAAACAAGTGAGCCAATAAAGCTTCGCTTAAAAACGGTCGTGTGCTATGCTTTGGGTGCACGTTAAAGATACCGTCGGCGGCGTGCCCGAGCGATGGTACCAAAATGGCGTAACCGGACGCGCCTCCAATGCGCTCCGACGCGCCCGGCGTCTGATTATGCTCACCCGCGTGCCGACGGACTATAAACGCGCCTTAATGCTCTCTTGTGGTTTGACCTCTAGCTGTCAAGGTGAAAACTGTTGAGTCACCGACGGCTGCCCGAGGTAGCGTAATGAAGCTTTCGCTTCAAAAATTACGGGGTATTACGTGCCAAAACAACCATCTGATTATGAGGCACGCCGTAGTGGGGGACTCCGGATTAATTTGTACCGCCTGGGGTTCTTTAACGTGCACCTAAATATATAAGTACACGGGTATTTTCTGCATTTCGCCCCCATCGAAATGCGGCCGCCGTGGCCAGGATTAAAAAAATTTAATTATGGGGTGTTACGTGCCAAAACCACGATCTGATTATTAGGCACGCCGTAGTGGGGGACTCCGGAAATTTGGACCACCTGAGGTTCTTTAACGTGCACCTAAATTTGATCCCGCCACCTCGTGCTTACAGCCCAACACCATAGCCACTAAGCAACCACGGCGGGTCGGCTACACCCTGCCCCACTGAATAAGCATTAAACTTTGAAAAAATAAGTCGGAGGTGTTACGTGCCAAAACGACAATTTGATTATGAGGCACGCCGTAGTTAATTTAGACCAGCTGGGGTTCTCTTAACGTGCATCCCATGCACGGCACACGGTTGTTTTGTACTGAAATATCTATTACGCCATGTCTCGCAAGGTCATTCATCGCGTCGCAATGACCCTGAGTCACCAAAGCGCAAGCGTGGCAGGTGTGACGTCACGCCACGTGATACGCTGCGGAGAGGTATCGCAGCCGCGCACGCCCGGAGGCGCACCGCTGCGGTACCACGTGACTAGGCGAGGGTTTAACTTGGGTTTAACGGCCGCTTCGCCGGTGCTTGGTCGCTCAGTGTCGCCATGGATGACACGCCGTCTGGGCCGTCTGTGCGTGCGCTTCAGCGCAAGCGACAGGCTGAATCCAATCATCCAGTAGATATAGCTAGACGGCAGGCTGCGAAATCTCGTAGAAACGATGGAACCCAGCCTTCAGGACTCAAACACCAGGAGAGAAGTAGACGGACACACGCTGGGAAGTAGACGGACACCCAGCGTGTGTCCGTCTACTGCTCTCCTGGTGTTTGCGTCCTGAAGGCTGCGCTCCATCGTTTCTACAAGTATGTACCAACAGGCCCAGCAACATACTCTTCTGCGAAATCTCAAGCAAAGGCAAACTTGGCTGGTGAAACAACGGAGCAAAGGGAGGCCAGATTAGCACCTAAGAGAGAAGCTTACCAAGCGCGGAAGCGTGCATTAATGAAAAACTGTGTGCGTAGTCTTTGCAAAACCAAGCCAAACGGACCTTTCGCTCGTGATAACTAGGTTTATAAAAGTTAAACCTCTTTTTGCATTTCGCCCCCATAAATGCCACCGCCGCGGCCAGGATTCCATCCCGCAACCTCGGGCTTAGTGGTGCAACACCAAAACCACTACGCCACCTCGGCGGGTAGCATTAAACTTATTTTTCTTTTCTATAGACAGGAATATGATTTAGGATGTGGTGCGCTTCTTGTGAAATAAGTGGTCGAATGGCTTTCACAACGCATGAATCTGGGTATTTTAGGTGTGCACTTTAAAACAAAATGCAAAGAACCTCGTTCAGATGTTTTTTTTTTTTTTTTCTGTATTATAAGAATTGTACAGAGGAGTAAGACAACTGTGTTGCTTCCCCCGCCAGCATTCTCGAGAAACCTATCCAGGCAGCATGTGCCACCGAACTTGTACCGTCGTTCTCCATAAACTGCTCCTCGAATGCACCCGTTAAAGATGATCTTTGTTGCTTTACTTGTGGCCTTAGTGGCACAGAGTTGGGTTCCCTGCCGAACGCCAACTGACACGTTGAAACCGGCGTGCTATCGCTACAGTTTGTCGCTAATGAATGTGTAGATGATGCAGCTGGTGCTGGTACTCTGCCGCGTTCCTCCGTTGCCTGGGCTAACGGCTGCAGCCGCATTCGTCATCGAACGTCTCTTGTCGAGATGACCCGTTTATTCTAGCCGGCTTACCACAACTTCCTGCGTGGGACCTGTATGGTTTTAATCGAGTGGTTGGAGTGGCCTCCGGGGAAAAGCCAGCTAACAAGGACATATATATATATATATATATATATATATATATATTATTTCTGCGGTGCGCATAAGGTTGTTCGCTTACTTTGAAACGCATCTTCGATGGTTTCTGCATACATTTGCGAAAGCAAAAGCTTAAATTATTTTCTATTCATTGACCTTGAAGCGCGAAGCATTCGCTTTACCTCTGGACTGTCGCTGTCAGGATCAGCAGACTGACGAGTACAAAGATGGTGAGGGGCTTGCAGAACTCCTGCAACGTCAGAGCCAACCTAGGCCTTAGCTGCTGGATGAGTAGGCCGATGGCCAGCGGCACTGCGAGAATCGCCAGGCTGGCGATGAGGTTGACGTAGGGGATGCTCATCGCCTGGGTCTCATCTTTAGACATCTGGTTTCCCAGTACGAACACCCACAGGGGCATCATAACTGCACAGCAGAGCGTAGAAAGCGCGTAAACGCCAGAAATAGTGGGGAATTTTAGTACTGCAGCGAACACAAAATAACTTATGGAACACTAGTTTGGGTGACCACAGCCACAGATCTTAGAGGCTGTTATTTTATTTTTATTTTTTTGCAAAAAACGAATAACTCTGCTAATAAGCTTCATCCCCTACCTTTCCTCCGTACGACCCTTGTTTCAGAAACCTGTATCACAAACCTTTAAACCTATCATAAACCTGCACCACTATAAGGGTCGGAAGTGTGCCAGTTATTTTCCGAATGTTATGGTTTTCTCAATGAAATGACGATATTACGGTCGCCCGAATAATCCGGTTGTAGTCAAATTTTGTACCGGGATGACTCCTTCTACTTCTGACATTCTCCAATACTTCTATAGTGTTGAAAAACGTCTTGGTGATCCTAAGATTAACAGGTATGCGAGGTATTTTCCTAAAGTTATTGCTTGGGAAACTCCACCAGTATATCGATGATGGTTGCGATCAAGAAATCCGCTGCACTCGAATATGGCACCGGGATGCCTCCTTCCACGCGTGGCACTCACAAACGCTCGCAATGGTGCTGATAAACGTCATGGTGATGCTAAGATTGAGGTCGCCGTTGAACACCAGAGTCCAGAGGTTGCTCGCGCTGCCCCCTGGCGAGCAGCCCAGCAAGAAGATGCCGAACCACTGGAGGGGGTCGTCCAGGATCAGAAGGCCAATGCAGTAGGACGCCTGTAGTTCGGTACAGAAGGTAGCCTTTGTATTGGTAACACCTCTTACAGAAGACTACTGGTAAATCTACAACAGCTGCCTCATTCATGCAGGAGACCAATTATTGGGACAAAAGTAGGGCAATGCATTCTTTCGTCGTTTAAGACAGGCTTAAAACAAGAAGTGCTTCTTCGGTCCACTGTAAGTGGCGTCCACATATAATGTGGGTGAGGTGAGGAAAGTCTTATTAGAGCATGTACATATATGTCTACTATGATGATGATGATGATGATGATTTATTGGCATCCCCTTTGAAACGGGGCGGCGACAAATAGTCACTTAGCCTGCTTTATTTAATCAGGTATACTATACATGTTCTTTATCTAGCATTTTTGTATACCTCTCATTATTCTTTTTTCTTTTCCAATAATTTACCTTGTACCGCTAACTAGGATTTTAAGAAATCAGGTCGTATCCATCTTTTCCCTGCTTTTTTTTTCACCAGTACTCTAATCGTCTCTTACTTATCTCTACGGCTGATCTGTTGATGTTTCCCTCCATTTTAAACCCAAGCACTTCTGGAAGTTGCACGTTACCAACGGTTCTCGCTGGGTGGATCCCGTCTCATTCCATTAGGATGTGCTGAGTGGTCTCTGGATCTTTACTGCAGCACACGCATGCCTCATCTAGCTCCGAATATTTGCTCCGGTATGTTTTGGTCCTTAGGCAACCGACTCGAGCCTCAAATAGCAAGGCACTGCCCTTTGTGTTATCGTACAGATTTTCCCTTTTAATTTATTTCTTCTCATTCTTGTAAATCTCCCTTGTCCTTTTTGTTTCCATTCTTTTCATCCAATTCACTATCCACAATTCGCTATGGCAGGGTCTACACAACACCCTCTCATGCATTAAAATTATGAGTTATACTGCTGTGATCAGACCTACACTTGAACACGCATGAGTCGATTGGGGCCCGCATAACGACGACATCATTAACAAAAGTAAGCAAATACAAAGAACCGATTCATTTGCTCCAAGTATTCCCCGCATGATTCCCCTTTAGTACCAATGAAAGGCAACGCTATCATGCACTCTACGAACACAGAAAATATCGGCGGATTGAATTCCTATCTGTGGTCCTGGCTAACAAGCTTGCTCTAGACTCCAACGAGTTCCTGTCACCATGCGCAACTGGACGAACACGACACGCCAAGCCGCATTCCCTCACATCGTATTACGCAAAACGCGATTCGTTTAATAACATTTCCTCTCCGAGAACAGTAACAGAGTGCAACACACTAAGAAATGCACCAAATATTCACTTTAATTAAGCTGTCCGAAATATTTTTGTGTGTTCTTTGTTTCGCCTACCCTGAGGTAATTTATTTTTAGTTCATTTTCCTTATTTTGCTTAGGCCCGCGTCTAGGGCCGGTAGTATGTCACTAATAAAACAAATATATATATACGATCAAACAGAATAGTTTACACGCAAAAAAATTCAGGCTTTTCTTAAAAGTGTTCTTTCTGCAGTTCGTTAACGCCCTTAAAGGGTTTTAAAGAGCACTAACTGTATTCACATACAGAATAAGCGTAAGCTGAAACGGCAGGACTCAAAGGACCGCAGAAAATGGCTTCGATTACTTTTTTTTTTTTCACAGCACATCGTATTTTAAAACAGGTGTAAATAGAGAAACGTATATTAGGCCGTTATCGTATATCTCGCAAACAAAAGACGATATTTTGAAAATTTATAAAGTTCCTTTTGGAGGCGACTCGTAGCGTTCTTAATTTTTTTCCTCGAACTATAGTACAGTCTGGGAGGTTCTTCCACCTGAAAATGTTTGCACAGTGTTCTATGATGACCACGCTTTGCGTGCTTGATTTGAGTGTCAATTACATTATGCTACATAGGATGCATACCTCCTCTTGTAAATAAATAAATAAACAAATAAATAAATAAATAAATAAATAAATAAATAAATAAATAAATAAATAAATAAATAAATAAATAAATAAATAAATAAAAGTGTCTAGACCTCTGCACCTGTGTCGAAACAACGAGTGAAAAGGTATCTTCTGATTGCGACGCCGATTTTATTGTCCATAACATGTCATGCTGCGACTACCAAGTCCACCTCTGAAATGGGGAACGAAACTCTGAGCGATCGATTGAACCGATTATCGATGTCAGTCCTGCTCACCAGGGGCATGAAGATGAACTGGCAGAGGCAGCCTATGATCGGCGCCAGCGGCTGTTTCAGACACTCCAATATGGCGGCCATGTCTACCTGGCAGCCCATGTTGATGTAGTTGAGGAACAGCAAGAAGCCGACCACCACGGGGAAGCCCTTCTGCAGTACCGTGCGCATCCGAAGCACGGCGACCACGTAGCTCAGTTCGATGCAGTGGTTCTCGACGTCACCTTGCAGCTCGCATATCTGAGTGCAAAACAAGTAGCGCCTTTAGACACGAATGGAGGACGTGAAATGGATGCCTGCAGCAGAATGAACGTTGGATTATCGGGTTCAACGCCCCGAAGTAACACCCGAGTATGTTCTTTGCAGGGAAAGGCTCCCGGTTATAGTTTCTATCGCTCAGTGTTTTTTAACGTGCACATCACTTTTGTGAAACAGAGAAAGAGAGAGCGAGAGAAAAAACATTTATTTCCACCAGTCAATTAACGCCGCAGAAGTTGGTCTTCCTCCACAGCACCTCTATCCGTCGGCCAGGATTCCGAAGGACTCGGCGGAAGCTGGGGCTTGGCTGATGATTTCTCGTTGAGTCTCGCTGTGCGGGGCTGCATAGTAAGGCCTCCCAGGAATATAGCGGGTTTGAGCTATCGTATATTGCTTCGCACGTCCGCACCATGTGGTCTACATTCGTTACTTCTTTGCAGAATCTGCACTGTGGTTTCAAGACTTCCAGATAGAATTCTCTTTTTAGCGCGGGGTTTGGGAATACCCCTGTCTGCTGTTACTTCTTGCATACCGAGCGTGCGGTCGGCCGCCGGAGTAGCCTGTCTGCTCAGTCTCTAATGTGTGGTGATTGCCTGATAGGTTCTCAGTTCCTCATTTCTGTCTACGTCCTCAGCGGGTTGAAGTGCCCCGGGGGCCGACCGGAATGCGAGCCCTTCGGCGTGCCTGTGGGCTTCTTCGTTTCCCCCGAGACCCTTGTGCGCGGGCCCCCACACGAGCAGTAGTCGCTCCGCGGGTCCCCTAGCTCCATTTACTACTTGGGCGGCGGCTGCCGTAACCCGTCTTGATTCGCAATTTGCGTCGCATTTTTTGGAATCGCTGATGACCACCTTGACCCCCGGGTGACTAGCCGCGAGGGCTATGGCCATCTCTTCAGCCTCTACGGTTGTGCCCCCGCTGAGCGTAAAGCACAAAACCGAGGATCCATCCTCCTTGACCGCTAACGTCACGTGGGCCGTCCTATCTCTATATTTCGCCGCGTCCACGTACACGTCGTCGCCCCTGCCTTGGTATTTGACCTGTAAGCCCTCCGCTCTATCCTTCCTTCTACCTTCGTGAAAGGCTGGATTCCTGTTTTTGGATAGTCGCGGAACATTAAATTTGTCCCTGACGGGCTGGTCTATATCCCCCGATCACCTTTGCTCCTGCTTGGGCAGATATCCTAGTCTCTCCAGTACCCTTCTTCCAGTCTTTGTCTCGAGTAGTCGGTGATGCCGCGCCGTGAGCGCCGTCTCAACGAGTTCCTAAAGCGTGTTAGACACTCCAAGTTGCATTAACCTGTCCGTGGACGCGTTCGGAGGGAGGTCGAGCGCTACTTTGATGCCTTTCCGGAATATGATATCAATTGTCTTGCGTTCCGCTACCCCAAGTCTGAGATAGGAAACGACATATACCACTCTGCTGGTGAAAGCTTGCGCTAGTTGCAGCAGATTCGCCTCCTTCACGCCCGCTTTCCTGTTCGAGATCCTTCTTATATGAGGCGACACGTTTGGGGCGCACTGGTTTCCAGTCGTAGAGTCATGTCACAGTTTTAGCCATTCGCCTAAATACAAATACTTAGGCCTAATACCCGAATCTTCTCTATACCAGGGGACCTCTTCCCCGTAGAGACGGAGGTGGATGTTCCCCTTATTGTTCCGACCATAGCGCCTTTTTCCAGGTGGTCTTAGAAGCGGAACTTCCGAGTTCTCTGCCAAGCACCTAAACCCCTTTGGTTTCAGGTACTCTTCTATGATTTCCATCGCAGCTATGTGAACAAATTTTTATTTCAAGGTATATTGTTGGGCGATATAGCTGGTGAATACTGACATGTTCGGACAGCATAACTTTGGACGAGGACGACTGAAAAGTGGTGTTCTTGTTATTATTATTTTTTTTGATGTCGTTTCGATGCAGTTTTGTTAGCCGGAACCTGTGATTTTTCCTTTTTTTTACGTTCTAATGTAGATACGTTGCGCTAATCAACACGCAATGCTGGCTGAGAATTCCCGGCAGGAACGTGTCAATGAGGTTGGCGCGTACGCGCACACGTGGAATGAAATAACCGCCGAAGCCATGGCTGAGTGGCTGTGACGCCCTGCTATTGAACAAGATGTCGCAGGTGCCATTACCTGCTGTGTCGGCCCCATTTCGCGAGGCCGAAACGTGAAACCATTCGCCTTGCTTTTGGCGCAGTTAAACAAACCCAGGGGATTAGAATTACCTCGAAGCCAGCCAGTGTGGCGCTCGTATAGGCGTAATTGTCTGGTAATTGTCTCAGAACTGTGCAGTTCTGAGACAATTAGGTCAGTTGAGGACAGAACCAAGTCAGCTCAACCTTATTAATTACAGTTAAATAATTGACCTTATATACGCTTAAATGTCCTTACGGCACCTTCTTTCATCAGGGGTGATCCACTTGATATATAGGGCCTAATGTAGCAGTCGTAGTGCTCTGAAAATACCGTATAATATGAAAACCTGGCTATTTTTTGTACACTTGATTTACCTTAAACTGTCCTACGACTAAAATGATTTGCGCGGTATGTTTGCCTTCGAGTCAAACACGCACACTCGCATGTCATTCAAGTACGCGCGCAAGAACATACCTGGAATTTGCTTAATTTGCATATTTAGGTATTTCTTTTTTTGCGCCTTAAAAAAAACGTACGGGGTGATCATGTTTGTGTTTTCTGTAAGTTTTTGAAAATCGCCTGTCGCAGATAACATAGTTTTAGTCCTTGAGCTGGATTATTCAGACAGGCGAACATTACTCGTGCGAGAAATTGAAACACGTGCTCAACTAATGAAACATTCAGTAATGAATTTCTTCATTAATTACTTTACGGCACACATTGCAATTTACGAATTGTAGCCGCTGAGTTTGCAAGGCGTATTCACTTAGAATGAATATTTCCAGAATGACACCAGCTTGGACATAAGTGCTATCAAACTCTCCGTGAAAATGCACTGTCGTTCTACTTATTTTGTTAACAAAAACGCTCTTTTAAGCATTCAAGCACAGAAGTAACTGGAACGCCCACATATTTTGTCCCACACTTAGGAAAATAATATCTCGAAACTGGTGTCATCCTGGAGATTTACTTCAAGTGGATACGTATTTAAAGCTCCCCGGCTACAATTCGTAAATTGCAATATGTACCGTAAGCTAATAAAAGGTAATTAGGAAATGTTTGTTAAGTAGTTGAATATGTGTTGATTTCTCGTGCTAGGAATATCCGCCTCTTCGAATAACCAACCTCAAAGACAATAATTACGCTATCTGACACAGGTGTTATTTAAAAATTCCGCGAAACTTAAAACGATCAGCCCGCATATCGCACATGTGTGTGATGATTCGAGGATGACGCCCTGGTACCAAAACAGAAAACATACACAGACGGCGTAAGTTAGAATATCTTATCAATTTTGGTGAAACGCTGCGGCGCCCTGCCCTTTTCCAGACCATGGCTATGGTTTGCACTTGGTCCACCCATATAGATTCGGTCACCTTGATTATCTACGATTTTCTGTTCGACACGGGTAGAGGTAGACTTTGTAAGGACCACAGCCATCCTTCTACTGGTAGGCATCGAGTTGCAGCGACTTTTGATTCCATGCCCGTGATAAGACCGTCTTACCATTCGGTACCCAATATCAGCGCCAAAGATTATTTGCTAATTTAGGACGAGGCTGTCCTATTCGGGCGCTGTCAAGGTGTTAACTGGTTCGACCATGAATCCCAAAAGAATATTTGTGGTACGACTTCGCCCTGTCTGTACGGGATCCATATTTTTGTGCTCTTGAACACTCAATAGCGCAAACTTGTCTTCACTGGTAACAAACGTAAGGAACGTTCAAGAACAACGGCAAGCTGAAACCAGGTGTATTCTTCTAAGTTTTCTGATGCGGTCAAGTCTGCATGCTTCACGCTATCAACAACGAAACCCTTTGCGACCACTTTCACGTGCGATATAACAGAGTTATCTGGCGCAGCATCGTAGTGGACATCGAAATAGGCGGCGGCGCCGCCTATTTTTAAGTGCGAATGCACTTCTTAAGCGACCCCGAAAACTCCGCCGGCATCCGCGCTCCTCCTCTCCCCTAGCAACGGCGCGAGGACCGGAGAGGAGCGTCTGTAGCAACGGCGCAGCGACGTCACGCCCCACGTGACTGCGCGCGCTCCGCCCTCCGCTCCGTGGCTGCGCGCGCCCCGCGCCGGCTCCGCACCGCTCTCCTCGCCGTGACGTCACGGCGCGTTGTGCAGCTGGCGCCTCCGCGCCGTGGCTGCGCGCGCCGCGCCGGCTCCTCGCACCCTCTCCGCGCCGTGACGTCATGGCGCCATGCAGCTGGTGTGCCTCTCCCCCCCGTTAGGTTTGCACTCACCCTCGGCCGCCGCCTCTCCCCTCGCGCTGACAGCTCCCTCCTCGCCCGGTAACAGCCCCTCGTGTGCGTACTCTCCCCACCACTCACCCCCTCTCCAACCGCCTGGCGTGTTTCGCTCCGCCGTCACGTGTTGTGTGTGTGGCGCCGGCGCGTCAGTCGTGCTCTCTCGCTGCCGTCTCCTTCGCTCGGCTCTGCAGTTTAGTCGCGCGCGCCCCCTCATAGCATCACCCCGTGCTTCGCACTTCCTCATACTTCGGGGAAATGCGGGTTTTTTTTGTCGAGGCCGCCGCCTCCTCCTCCTCCTCCTCCTCCTGCTGCTGCTGCTGCTGCTGCTGCTGCTGCTGACGACGACGATGCCTAAGTTAGAATTTTGAGGTATCGAAACAGAGTAGAAGGTCTGATACGTTGGGCCGGACATGGTAAACGCACAGACCGTGTACTCACCTTGAAGTAGAGCTTGGTGTAGCTGACGAAGACCCCGCGAACAGTGACGTTGAAGCCGTTACCATTGGTCTCCGAGTGCAGGTACACCTTCGACACGTCCACCGTGGCTACGCCCGTGTCGGCGCTGCTCACCGTGATCAACCGATCACCCGGCATAGCGAAGGACACTTGGACGACAACCTCGTGCTTTTCGTAGACGCTGATTCTTCGCGGCGGATCGAACGTGACTTCGTAGGGACCGAGCGCGAGGCTGGTTTTGTTGCTCGCGCCAACCTCGACCTGCTCCTGCACATCGTCGGCGACATCGTGGACCTCGTAGGCCTGCTCCTGGACGTCACGGACGCTTTCCAGATCCGCAAAGGTAGGGAAGATAACTAATCCAGCGGTTGCGTTGCTCTCGAGAGAGGACGCCGAGTCCAGAGACATGGCCCGATACAGCGCGCACACAAGCAGAGCTGAGAAGTGACCCTGACGCATTTCGAAGCGGCTATTAGGCATACGTTCCCAGAAGCTGATGTGGTGCCGGACAGCTCCCGAAGCGCGGAAAGGGCAGTTTCTAATAGGAGCAGCAAAAAAAAGAAAAAAAGAAGTATTTGTCACGGCATTACCAGTACAGTGTAAATCAGCCTCTTGTGTAGTGGTCAAGAGGCCGATTGTAACGCTGTCGCTTGCGCATGAAAATACAAGCCAACGTCGCAAAAAGGCCACACGTACATGGTCATGCCGCATGAGTGCTCTGTGCGCGCTCCATGCGCTCGTTTTCAATAGATCTCGCACCCGACAGCCAGTCACTCGACTAGTGCATGCAAGTGTGATTCACACTGTACCGCAACGGGAATCCTCACACCATGCCTTCGAGGCGACATTCCAGTGTCCCTACTGCAGCGTCTAGTTCCATATGAAGAAGCCTATGGCACAAAACTATTTAGCCGCGCGATTTATGAAACACGTTATATATAGCCCAAGTTTAACCGCGCCGGCATGTGTTGGCTCAATACGATAGCGTTGAAGTACACAGACTGTCAGGTGACGTGGGGTCGAATAAAGGGATATGTTCTGAAGCAGGAAGCAGAGCGCGTTGGAATATGCTAGCTATATTCCGTTCTTTCCTTTCCGGTGCCGTGTTTTGATCCATGTGAAATTGCAAAACAAAGGCGTCTACGTGCCTTGTACCTTGCGACGCCGCTTTTCGTAGCGTTGGCCGTAGCCTGGGTGAGATGAGCGTCGACTTCTTGTTCTCGCTTCCCGTCAATGGCTCATGCCCACTACTGGGAATTGGCCAAGAAGCAGGCGGTTTTGAGAGTGTTTTTATAAGATAGTCACCAGAATAAAACTTTGAATATTATAGCGTGCGTGAGCGAAAAAAAAATAAATGTATAAATCTGAAGAAAGCTGTAATGAATTTTGAGATAATTTCTGATAAAGGAATAAAATAAAAGAATCAATAGACAATTGAAAATTGGTATTTCGTTTTTGTGCCTAATAAATTATAAATACCAAGAAAGGCATCCCTGTGGCTGAATACCAATGAAAACGCCCCAAGGGTGAGAATGACTGTCGATGTTAGTGATAACCCAAGTTGACGTAATTAAACTTCCAAAAGTATTATTTTTCCTAAATATCGGTGGCAGGATAGAAAAAAAAATCTCCGTTGTTGCAGGTACATTTCAGTGATACCGCAGAGGTGACAAAGCAATGCCAGACCTGTGTAAGTAAAGGTTCAACGGCGGGACATGGCAGAGCAGTTTCGTAAAAGAAACTTCAAGTTGTCTTTCAGGACACCATTTAATATTCCATGGGAAACACGGGTGATGGAAGTCAGGAGACAACGTGAAGTTTGATCTTGCGGAATTTTATACGGATAAATTCGTGTACCTAGGCGTGGTTACATAAGCTGATGTCGACAGAAGAGAGATAGGGCCCTCGAGCGATTGTAACGCGAGTGAATCCATCACTTCATTGAAGTAGAATCCACGGTGGCCCGGTACCTAATGCAAGCGAACTTCCTGTAAGTGCGGAGGAACTATTCAATAAAATGCTTGCAGAATTTTGGAATTGGAGGATGTAGTAAGTGCTGTGTATCCAGAAAGCGAGTCGGTCAACTTAACAGCTAAATGCATTTTTGGGGTGACGCTAATGATGGTGACGACGACGACTTAGATTTAGGTGCACGTTACAGAACCCCAGGTGGTCAAAATTAATCCGGAGCCCTCCACTACGGCGTGCCTCATAATCAGAACTGGTTTTCGCACGTAAAACCCCAGAGGTGAAGAAGAAGAAGAAGAAGAAGAACACGACGACGACTTAAATGGCAGTGGCGAATATCCACCGAGAGGGATTGGCGAAACTTTGAGCGGGTTTGGCATGATTCATTCTCTAGAGCCGGCAGGTGTTGGGCCCATTTTAAGCCTCATTGGTAAATTGCGCCC
The DNA here is from genome assembly GCF_013339745.2 of Dermacentor silvarum. Taxonomy (NCBI): domain Eukaryota; kingdom Metazoa; phylum Arthropoda; class Arachnida; order Ixodida; family Ixodidae; genus Dermacentor; species Dermacentor silvarum. The sequence goes on along the minus strand of NC_051164.1, from coordinate 38,944,961 downwards.
CTTGTCGTTGTATTTAGTGTTTATGGCACGCGCCCACAGTGGGTGGTTTGCTATGAATCGGGTGGTTATGAAAAACGGGAGTTTTTAGTATATAATAAAAAAAATTGCCCGCCAATCCACCCTGTGAAGGTGGTTGGAAAGCGAAGCTTTTTACGCCACCCTCACGGTGACTGCGGCGCACTTGATATTTCACACACTACAACGTAACTTTAACCACGGCCTTTATTATTATTTACTTCACAACAATGTTCACTACTGCTTTGAGATTGCTGTGATATACACTACTAGACTACCCCATAGTGGGGTAGTCTAGAAAATGAACCGAAGCAGTTACTAGGCTGGAAGGGTTTCGAATGACGTCAACCCTCTTTCAAGCAGCTGCTTTGCAACAGCTGCAATCTAATCTTACGGACCGCGCCGAGCCTGTTTCCGTTGTTTGCCCGCAGCCCTTATCATCCATCATGTTGGCTCATCACTTTGAAGCTTGTTTTTGTGGTTTTTCTTGCGAAAACGAGTGCTTAGTTGTACGCTGAATGCCTGAATTCAAGTAAGCTATACTGCTATACCTGCAATTGTTAGCGGTTCGTCGGGATCGTTTTTTTATTACAACGACGGACACGACAGAACCCTTGGCTGGTAGAGGTACAAAGCTTCGCTTTAATAATAATAATAATAATAATAATAATAATAATAATAATAATAATAATAATAATAATAATAATAATAATAATGTTGGGATAAAGTGAGAAAAAAGAAACAAGTAAATAAGTGAAAACCAGAGAAGTCCAGCAATGCCTTCTTTACCTTCTTTACCTTCAGAGTAAGCCGCGCGAGCAACCGCCCGCACGGCGTACTCTTCAAAGTCGTCTGCGGCAGGGTCAGAGTCCACCGTCTCTGCGTTCTCGCGGCTACGATCGCGTTGATACGCGCGCCGGCACGAAGCTCAATTCGCTCGCTGCTGCGCTGACTCACTCCACCGTTTAACAACGAGTTTCTGCTGTCATCGGGTGAGATGCGTTCACGCTTGCTTGTGCGCGCGTGATACCATGTTTGGTAATTTAGTTAGTTTGCCTACGTCTACAAGTTCACACCGCCGATAAATCTACTATCCTTATTTTGTTTAGTTGTCCATTAATTTTCTATCACAATCGATGCTTAGCCTTTCGGGCGAAACTGCGACTTTTTTTCTTTAACATTGCGACAAGCTTCGACGATGACAACGCTGAGGTATCTGTGGTGGGTCACATATGGAATGAATGGCATTACAGTTGATAATAATTGGATACCGACACATAATCTTCCGTGTGAATGCTATCGCAGCGTACTTAGCTGTGGTCAGTTGCAGTCCTTGGCACTGCAGGTACTGAGAGGCTAAAGACACAGCTCGCTGCGATCTTGCACGAATTTGCGCTCGCGTGATTCCGGATGCCCATATGCATGTGTCCTTCGACGTAGATACGGAGCACGAAGCTACAATGAATGAATGAATGAAAAACTTTATTTGTACAAAGGAGGTTTCCCGGCGTAGGTGGAGCCCTCAGTCCAGGGCCCCTGTGGCCTTTGCCATCTTGCGAGCTCTGTCGATCAGCTTGAGCTGTACTTCAGGCTTCGAGCAGGATAGCGCAGCCTCCCACTGCTCCGGTGTTGGTGTTTTGTGTACTGGCGCTACATTTGGTTTTTGGCAAGCCCATGTAACGTGGTAAAGCGTCGCGCGTTCCCCGCATAGCGGGCATTTATTGTCATATGTTGCCGGATAGATTTTGCTGAGTAAACTCAGATTGGGATATGTATTAGTCTGCAGTTGTCTCCAGGCGACCGACTGCTCTCTACTAAGGTCTTTGTGGGGAGGGGGGTAGATCCTCCTTAGGGCTCTTTGATTTTCTAAAGTTGCTCCATAGCGTCTGGTGACTGTGTCCAGTTCCTCGTCGTGGTGCGCCCCCCGGTTGGCGTATGCTCGGGCGTTGGCGTCGGCACGCTGGTTCCCTGTCACAGTCTCATGGCCTGGTGTCCACGTAATGAAGCATCTCGAGAAGGTGATTTTTCTCCCCTTGAGTATGCGGATGGCCACAGTGGATATGCGTCCACTGCTGTACCTTCTGCACGCTTCTTGCGAGTCCGTAAGTATTTCTGTAGTGGCCTCTTCGCCCTGGTGGGTGATGGCGAGTGCGATTGCCGCTTCCTCAGCCTCGAGGATGTTGTTGCCTTTGATCGAAGCGCAATTGATTTCCCTAAGCTGGTGATCAACAACGCTGACTACCGCCCCGGAGTGTTCCTTGTATGTGGTCGCGTCGACGTATAACACGTCTTTTCTCCCCACGAAATATCTTTCGTGTGCTTCCGATCTTGCCTTTCTTCTGGCCTTGTGTATTTTAGGATGCATGTTTCTCGGTATCGGGCTGATCTCAATGATCTCTCGAATATCTTTAGGTATGCTTTCCGTGCTGCTAATTTCTCTGCAAGCATCCCTCATGCCCAGTATCTTCAGCGTGTTCCTGCCCGTGGGGGTCTGCATGAGTCTCATTTTCTGCGCGAGAAGGTGAGCTTCGATGTGTTCTTGCACTGTGTTGTTTATGCCCAATTTAAAGAATTTCTCCGTCGAGGTGTTGACCGGCAGTCCGAGAGCGCATTTATAAGCTTTCCTAAGGATTGCCTCCAATTGTTCCTTTTCCTGCTCGAGTGGGGTTTGATAGGGGACACTGTATACAATCCTACTGACCACGAGGGCCTGTACTAGCCTACATGTGTCCTCTTCCTTCATACCTCGTCGTCTGTTTGAAATTCGTGCGATCATCCTCGTGATCTGCGCTGTGGTGTTTGCGAGCTGTCTGATTGTGTGATCTAAACGACAGTTGCTTTGTATCCACATGCCAAGGATCTTAACTTGGGATACCTCCGGAATCTTCTTCCCCCCTATGTAGATGTCTATGGATTTTTGCAGATTGTATCCTCTTCTGTAGACTCTGAGCACTTCGGATTTCTCTGGGGAGCATGCAAGTCCGCAGTGTGCGGTGTATGCGTGGACTGTATCTGCTGCACTCTGCAGAAGGTCTTGTTTTTCTCCTAAAGATCCCCTGGTGACCCAGATTGTGACGTCGTCTGCGTAGATGGCATGCCTGAGTCTTTCAATTTTTTCGAGGTTCCGTGCTAAGCCGATCATAACAATGTTAAAAAGCATAGGGGATATCACAGAACCTTGCGGTGTTCCCTTTGGGGGCGCGTTGAAGGTGTCAGTCCTGATGCCTCCTATACCAATGGTGGCGGTTCTGTTACTGAGGAAAGCTTTGACGTAGTTGTGTATTCTCTGCCCGCAACCAATGTTGCTGAGCCCCTCCAGCACAGCTCTATGACTTACGTTGTCGAAGGCCGCTTTAAGATCGAGCGCAAGCAAGATATGTTCTCCGTATTTCAGGATGTTAGCAAGCACCTCCTCCTTAATCTGCAGGAGGATGTCTTGTGTTGAGAGGCATTTTCTGAATCCAAACATAGTGTGCGGCATGAGCTCGTTATCCTCCAGGTAGGTCTCCAACCTCTGAAACACAATTCTCTCGTATACTTTTCCCAAGCAGGACGTTAGTGAAATGGGTCGCATATTTTCCAGGCAGGGAGTCTTTCCGGACTTCGGAATCATTACTATTTCCGCATGTCTCCAGTCGTCCGGGATGGTCCCCCGTTCCCAGTGTTTATTGACGAATTCTGTAAATCGTTTGATCGAGTTTTCGTCTAGGTTCCTTATCATGGCGTTGGTGATGCCATCCTTTCCTGGCGTGGTGTTCTTTGTGGCAGACATCACAGCGTGTCTGACTTCTTCTGTGGTAATGGGTTCATCTAGAGCGGGATTTGCTTCACCCTTGTATGCCAAAGTGCAGTTGACGTCCGTTGTATCCCCAACATAGCGCTGCTTGATGTTCTCTAGCATTTCCCGATCTGTGCCTTGGAATCCGTGCGCGATTCGTTGGGTCGTCTTACGATTTTCGGACTTGGTCATGGTTGGGTCTATAAGAGCCCTTAGCAAGGCCCATGTCTTTTTCCAGCCTAGGGTCCCCTGTAGCTCGTTGCATTTTTGGTCCCAGTGGCGTCCTGACAGTTCTGTCGCATACTCTTCGGCTTGTCTGGTGACCTCGACGATCTTAAGCCTGAGTTTCCTGTTGTGCTTCTGCCGTTTCCATCTTTTTAGTAGCCCCCGTCGGGCGTCCCATAGGTGTAACAGATGCTTATCCACCTCGGGTGTGTTGGTGGTGAGGGCTACCTCGCGGGTTAGCCTTTTGCAGTCTGCCTTGATTCCTGCGACCCAGCTCGTAATGTCTGTGATCTCAGCATCTTCGGAATCCGCCCTAGTTTTTCTATAGGCTACCCAGTCGGTGAGCCTAGCCTTGCCAAGTCTTTTCCTGATCGGGATGGTTTCTATCTTGATGCGCAAAATGCAATGGTCACTGCCGAGTGTTTCCCCGTCATTTTCCCATCGAGCATCCCTTACCCCTCTGACGAATGCCAAGTCTGGGCATGAATCTCGGTTGATACTGTTCCCCACTCGCGTGGGTTGGGTGTGGTCTGTGATGAGACTGAGCCTTCTGCGATCCGCTTCTCTGGCTAGATCCCTGCCTTTTTGAGTTTCCTTAACGTAGCCCCAGCTTTTGTGCCAGGCATTAAAATCTCCCAGGATGACGAGACCCTTCTTGCCTGCTGCTTGTTCTGCCTTGCGTAGCAGGTAGCCGAAGTTTGCTTTCCTCTGGCTGGGTGGGCTGTAAATGTTGAGGAGAAAGATGCTTTCTTGGCTTCTTTTTTGGGTAATGATTTCAATAAAGACGTGGTCAATGTCCGTTGCGTCGATGTCGTGTCTGATTGCGGTGACCGCTTTGGCAACCAGCGTCGCGACCTTACTTTGCCCGAGCCCCTCATAGACTGAGTAGCCCGCAAGAGTGGGTGAGCAGCCGGTTTCCTGCAGGGCGATTATATCTGGAGGAGCTCTGCAGTTAGTGATGTGTTGTTTAAGAAGACCCTGCTTTCTGCGAATCCCACGGCAGTTCCACTGCCATATATCGAGGGTTTCCAACTTGATCGAGCATTTACGGCAGCTCGCCATGGTCAGCTGATGGCCTAGTATAGGGTTTAGTTCTGGATTTCATGCCCGTAAATTGTACTAGGCGTTCTCTATCCTTGCGCGCCTCCTCTTGGAGGTTAGAAACGAGGTTGCTAAGATTCGCTAGCGCATTGTTCATGGCTACCATGGAAGTTGTGAATTCCTGCCGCCCTATGGTGGCCGACTGAGTTTCGTCTGTATGCGGGTTTGAGTTTGGCTGCCCTGTTCTCAGTGCCTTAAGTTCATCTATGAGCTCGTTGAGCTTCTGTCTAAGCTCAGCATTTTCTGCCCTGAGAGTCTGAATAGTTTGCCTAAGCTCATTAACTTCGTCGTTCTGCGTGTTTGTGTTCTTTGGAGCAGTGGGAGAGGCTGGGAAAAGATGCGCTTTCCAGTTCACCTTACTGTCTTCTTCCTTTTTGGCTATGGTCTTCTTCTGTTGCTTCTTTTTCGTTTCCGGAGCCTGCCGGGTCTTGGACGCGGATCTCGACCTTGATCTGGACCTGGATGTCGAGCTGGAGTCCCTACTGAACCAGCGTTTCCTGGTCCGGCCACGTCCGCCGGCGTTCCTGGCTTCGGCGTCTGGTTCCTCTTGTTTTCTCGCCCGTGGGCTCCTCGGTTTCCTGAGGCGTTTCTTGCACTCCTTTGCTCGTGTGGGGTGCGCTTCCTTGCATAGCGCACACCTGGGCTCGCAGGTGTGTCCGTCCTCGATGACTGGTTCGGCGCAGTTCGAGCAGACAACGGCGTCAGGTGTCGGGCAAACATCCGCCCTATGCCCAGGCTTGAAGCATATATAGCAGACTTGCCGCGATGACCGATAGAGGTAGCAACGTGTCTCGCCGCCGTAGTAGTAAACGTAGCGGGGGACGATCTTGCCCTCGAAGGTAATGACTGCGGTTTGGGAGTTTCCAAGCATTCTTGCATAAAGTATTTTCACTCCTTGGGTACGTACCCGAAGATGGGCTAGTAATTCTGTCGGCGTTGTACCGGCGTCCAGACCGTGAATCACACCTTTACACGAATTGTCCGGCGCTGCCACGTAAGCCGTCACTGCATAGTCTTTTGCACCAAAACGTAGACTTGGAACGCTCTGCACAACATTGGCAGTCTCCATGTTTGGCGTGCTGATTATGGCGATGTTCGATCCGTTGTGCAACCGTATAAGCAAGTTGCCTTCGTTACACATGTCTGGGTTTCCACATGCTTTGGTTATAGCCCGGGCCATCTGATGCGTGCTCAGTTGACTGATGTTGAGCCCATTCTTCGGTCTAATGATGACTTTGAAATCGCTCTTCGGCAGTGGAGGTAGCTTCTCTTGGTGAAGGGAATTAGCCTTTAGTTTGGGCTGGCTAGACGCTGATTTGTCCACCGCTGCGGTCCCGGTCTCCGGAACGGCGATCAGCCTTGAGTTGTGGTATTTTGCAGTAAACCATCCCCCGTTGTCAAGGGTTTTCTTTTGCGAGATGTCGGTAGCGTTGTCTTCACGTTGGGGGTTCTTTTCGATCGGCGTCGTGGCCCCGATCGTCGCAGACGCGTCGTCGTCAGCCATCCTGGCGCGTCCCGCACGAGCTGGAGCAGCGTTCCATCGGGCCGAAGGCCCGACGCCGCTTAGGCTTAGAGCAGCGTTCTTCTCCGCGGTTCTTCGAACAAGCACAGAACGGAAAAATTGGACTTACGGTTGAAAACCGGTTATCCACGGATTTCGCTTGATTAGTAGGAGACGATGAAGTACTGCATTTTCGGCGACGTCGAGGTTTTCCGGGTGAAATGAGGCGTCGAGGCAGGAGCTAGTGGCCCCCTAGCGGCGTCCCGAAGCTACAAGAGAAACCCATGCGGTTTTCTCAGAGAGAAAACTCCGATTTGAAGGAAAATTTGTCCTGGGTCCGGGGTTGAAACCCGGAACCACTGCCTTTACAAAGCAGTCGCTCTACCATCTGAGCTATCCAGGATGATAGCAGACCCCTGGTTGGATAATCGCATTGCAATACTAATCACGTTAACAAATGTCGGCAGACCTTACGCATGTGTGTGAATCGATGATAAGCGAAGCATTTTTTAATGTTTACTGAGATGCCTTCTCTTCACTTCTCCTCCTTTTTCACTTCTATGGAGCTCAACGCTCCGCGATCAATGCAGCCGACTTTAATTTTATGTTGCCGACTTCACTTCTGGCCTTTTGTTCCGCTTGTCTATTGGGGCACCTTCACAGTGGAAGATACGCGTTACGAGGGCTTGACCAAGAATGTTCAGATATACCCAGTGGCTCCTGCCCAAATCCAAATACCCATTGTCCCAAATTGGCTGTTAGTGCACGTAACCAGTGGCACCAAGTTGTATACGCAGCAAGACAGCGGCAGGAACCAGCAAAATCGGGGGAAGTGTCTAAAAAAGCTTCACTCTAATAAGAAAGCTCGTCACTGTATTTCACATTGCGTCGCACCATTGTTTTAATCACCTGTCATGATAAGGTGTTGACGCGCCTAGATTTAGAGTATTAGGAAGTCTGCCGCGACGCCGTGGTCGCCTTCTAGAACAGTTATACATTCAGCTCTAGAATATGCCATTGAAATATGGTTACGTCCGCTCAACTTAAAATCAAACCTGAAAAGGTTAGTCATGGTACTCCTCTACGCTAAAGCTGATTAACACAATGTAATTAATTTAGTCCTTGTTTATCTATTCGGAAACTCGAATGTGCTCAAAGCGATGTGTTTACGATAACAGCGATGGACGGATCCGTCGGCCTAATTCAAGAATAGTACGGCACATCAATAATCGACTATTCCCGCCACACCCAAGTTCGCGTCAAGTAGGTTCATTGATGAGTACCACATGCCCAGTTAGAAAAAAAGAGGTTAATTGAAGAGTCTGAGTGGCACAGACTCAATTGCACACACCCACATACCCATTATGCACTGTTGAACACTGCTTAGAAGGGATGGCATTTTCTAAGCTGCCAACCAGGGTGAATATAATTACTTTCTTTGTGATTAATGACTCGCGCCGAAACATTTGTTATTGTTATTATTATTTAGTTTGAAACCATTTTATAGTTGAGAGAAAAGAGAAAACGAGGAGCTGGATGGTAACTGCCACCGGACGGGGCACAACGCCTGCCTATTCTTCAGAAAGGAGGAGACAGAAACATATACATTAAAGATGGAAAAAAGGAAATAGGAAAAATACAGCCAGATCACAAATATCAAGTAATAAAGCAAGACAATTACAAAATGGACCATGGCCAATCATTGCCGGTCACGCTACTTAAGGAGTGTTAAAGAAGTTGCAGCTTAGCCCGAAAGGTGAAGCATCGATTGCGATTGCCAATCAGTAGACAGCTTTACGAAGTAAGGATATTAGTTTTATTGGCCATATAAAGTTGCAAACATTCGCTTACTAACTAAACTAAAAAGCCCGGTGTCACGCGCGCACAGGTAAACAAGAACACGTCTCGCTCAATGACCGCGGAAACTCGCTGTCAAAATGCTGGATTGAGGAAGCGCGGCAGCAGCAGCGAGCGAATTGACCTTCGTGCTATATCTCGTTTCAACGCCAACTAAACGTCGAAAGCACAGCACATGCGAAGCTACCTGCAGTCCTGCACTCAGCGTGGCGCACTTTGTCCGCATCGCAGTTCGCATTCAAGATACGGCGCCCGCGTGGCGGCGCCGTAAGCAGCAGTCGCCGTTAAGCAGCAGTCGCCGGAGTATAACGGCGACTGCTGCCCTCCTACCTCGCCCCGCCCCCCCTCCCGAGCCTCGCACGCCACACTTCCTCCCTCGCGCTCGCGTGATTGAGCCGCGATCGTTGGCCGATGCTCGCAAACTTTCACTCGCACATACGGCGCGCGGCGACGATGTTATCGTGTTTGGACTTTATACGGAACATCACGGCGATGGCGACGCCGACGGCGGAAATGCGCTTGGAGTGCCAATATAATTGCTATCGCAATAAAATTGAAATAATGTTACAGGTCTTCTCACTCTAACCAAAAATAGGCTCCTTAATTTCTTCTTAGTTTCTTCTCTCCTTAATTTCTTCTAGAAAATTAAGCAGAGCACGGTTAGCGGGATCGCGTTGAGACGCCCTACCACTGGGGCACAGCAGACATCCACCGAGCGATGCGCACCGCGGGCCAAGAATGTTATAGTCCTTCAGTACCGACGTGTGCTGCGCAATGAACGCACGACACTCCAATATCAGTTGCTGAAGTGTCTCGCAGCACCGCAAGAGGTACGCAACGGACTGCACACACGACCTTGTCGGTGTAAACGTTCACACGTGTTCCCACAACCAACACTTGATTAGCTGTGGCTCTAGCATGACCAGGCTTGACCGCTAACGCGGGGCGGAAACGTTTCATTAGCGACACGTTGGTCTGGGTGCTGCTTGATGAGGTGGCGATGAATCAGCCGACGAGCGTCATCAAGCTCGCATAAAATTTGCCGGCACTCGCAGCCATTACGAGTGCAAGTTGAGGCCAGCCGATCAGCCTCTTCACTTCCGGCAATTGCTACGTACGAAAGTATCTACTGTGCAACGGAGGATATCCCACGAAATACGATTTTGTTGACAGAGGCAGTAATGCTGCGCACAACTGGACAACCAGTGTCACTTCCTTGCAGTCTGCTAAGGGCAGCGAGGGAGTCCGTACAAATGGCAATCTTCGATGCGGTTAACTCCTCCTGCACATATTTCAGTGCAACATCAAAAGCTGCTAGCTGCGCAGTTGATGAGGCTGGATGCGATATGTGAGATACACACCGTACTTCACTCGCAGAGCAAATAATAATAATAATAATAATAATAATAATAATAATAATAATAATAATAATAATAATAATAATAATACTAATAATAATAATAATAATAATAATAATAATAATAAGAAGAAGCCCCAGACGCCTTTACCGTCGCTGTGTATGGATGAGCTTGTGAATACTTGATGACAGTCTGGAAATCATTGAAAAGTGTGTGACAGAGCCAATTAGAATGTCGCCGAAACAGGCATATCAGACATCTTGCGTATTTCAGGGAATGAGTAAATGGTGAATGCATGTTGATATCTTTCGGAGGCAGAGGCGTAACTGAGACAGCATGTAGAGAACCATACCGGCGCTGGTCATAAACAATGCCTTCATTCTTCCCGTGTGAGGAAACAGGCGATGAATCGGCCAATGAATGAGTGAATGGCCATTTCATGCGCGGGGCAGACGCTTGATATGATACAGAGCTCTGTGGTCTGCTTGCGGACTCGGGGCTAACTGATGTGCTTCAGTGAGTAATGCAACAGATCGTCCCTCACGAGGTAACCAAAGCATAAGTCGCCGAGCAACTCGATGATCTTATTTCAGTTGGGCCATTAAACTCGGTAGCGCATACATAACGCACAACGCAGTTGTTAGCATACGGAAGCACGTTATGTAGAACATCTTGTTTACATTTCTTATTGCTGTTATATAATCGGTAGCAATAAGTTTGTATGCGGTCCATCGAGCATTATTCGAATTTAACTTGGCAGATCCGAATACTGTAGTTTCTTTTTTTTTCGATAAATGTTTTATGTTACGATCGTACCGTACAGGGGTTTGTGATTAGCAATAGAACTTATTAGAAGTATTGCGGGATAATGAGACTGTACCATCTTAGTTACGTCGTGCACTTGACAACTAGGGCAATAGTCGGTTGTAAACATTAGTTTTTTTTTCTGAATAATTTCGATAGCAGCCCACGCTGTTTCTTGCTCGCTGGAAATATGGACGCACTGTGATGCATTGAAACGGTGCTTTGTTTGAGCGGGACAGCCAAACTATGACGAGCGCGCCGTGTTGTCCCTCATTCTACGTCACAGGCGCGATCCTGGAAGATGGCGACACGGTATGCCCTCCCCCACAACAGATCGAAAAACCGACACGCAGTTAGAGTCACGTTACAAAAGGAAGAGCGGGTTTGACTTTATAGACAACACTTGCCACGAATTAGCAAACTGAATTAGCAGCTTACTTGAAAACGCGCATTCGCGCACAGCGACAAGAATGTTAACTTAATCAGTCCTTTTCTGAACGCTGTCATCAGCAATGTTGACGTGGACGGCAAGATAGGTGATTACTACTCCGCTGCTCCTTGAATGAATCTATCCGTCCGGCGTTTTTAGTGCTTTTAGCGTCCGGCGTTTTTAGTGTTAGTGCTGTTATCTGTGTCGCTCTTCTCGACACCACATTTCTGGGACCGTTGTACTTAGACATAGGTGGGCGTTAAAGAAACCCTAGTGGCCAAAATTAATCTGGAGTCCCTCACAGCGTGCCTCGTAATCATGCAGTGGTTTTGGCGCGTAAAACACGGAATTTACAAATTTCTGTAAATGCAGAAGGCCCATGCAGTATTCCAGCTTCGTGATCTGAGAAATCACAGTAGTACGTGATCTCATAGCTAGAAGATAGTCACAGCTCGTAACCCTGTCACGTGAAGTTTCGCTGTGACAGCATTAGTGTGATATAGTGCGACGTAGCCGCGGTCAGGAGACCACCTCCACCAGAAAAAAAAATTAATCACCCATGAGGGCGTTGCACGAGTTCTTTTATTTCCCATATTATACGAGTAATTGCAGTCCGTACGCACAAGTTACATTGGAATGTAAAACAGCAGACCGTACATTTATGTTTGCTAATTTCAATGCGTCGACGTCTGTAATTAGTCTACGTTTGAGGAGTACACAAATATGAGAAGGACGATGTTGCACGCTGCTATGTTCTACAAAATGCAAAATAAAACGTCACCTATAGTCAAAGCAAGTTCTGTATTTGCCGCCTCTTACGCTTTACGGGACGCAGACCACATTTGCCCTCAGTCATGTGCTGAGGTCACGGACAGTTGAGGTTTAGATGTGCGCAGAGTTCCATTTCTGCATCGTCAGCACTGACCCCTTAGATTGCTACTAGCATTAAGAAATTGGGAGGCGAAGTCGAGGCGTAGTACATGCTTAAGGATTCCCTCTGGGCCAAACATGTACGAGAAGTGTAACAATGAAATCAGTAAGTATTGCGGAACTAAAACACGTTTCGTAAACGAGTGCCATATAGCAAAGTAGTGATATGCGATGGCTACAGTAATACCATGCATAAACACAATGCAGGAATGTGAATCCGTAGGCTGTGAAGTTAACACTAAGTGAGGAATCGGCATTGGCTTAGATCGTCTTCTTCAGGGCGCCCCTTGGAACAGCCGAAGACAGAGCCGAAGTCGGGCAGGCTGCGCACGGCCGGGTTGCAGCTGGTTCCCGTGCTGCAGAAGCGGCGGCAGTAGGTCAGAAAGAATAGCTGGTCCGACGTGTAGCGCCGGGTGTTGCCGTACGAGTCGAGGATATCCAGCGCCTCGCCTGACGACGAATCACCACTGGAGCAGAGGGAAATACAAAACTAAGTTAGCGTTACGGCATAGGTGGGGCCGATTGTTTCTTGGTATACATCGATTTCCACCCCAGTTTTCCTACCCTACCAGGGCTTTATAGTAGTCCTTTGAAGCCCCGCTTCTCTCGGAAATGTTTTGTTCTACGGTAATTCGACTGTCTCTCTACAGATTACGGAAGAAAAGAGGATACTTATCCGTGGAAATACATATAGTTATGGGTATAACTTTCGAGTGTCAAGGCCCACGATGAGGTCCCATGATCGTATGGGCACAAGGACAGGGACACTAAAACGAAGAAAGACTAAATGAACATATTGAGGATCCCAAAATTTCGCTGCCTTATTGTTGTTTACATTTTATTGCGATAGCAATTATATGACACTCCAAGCTGATTTCTGCCGTCGGCGTCGTCGTCGCCGTCGACGTGAGATTCTTTATAAAGTCCAAGGGCGATAAAATAGTCGCCGCGCACTGTACGCGTATGCTGTATGTGCGCGTGAACGCACGCGAGGGACGCGCGCTTTCACGGGGTGCGAGCGCACGGCGGAGAGCAAACGCGACTTGTTCCGTCGCGCGAAAGGCCGTGGGGGGCGGGAGGGAGGGGAGGCGGCGTTTAACTGTGGCGCCAAATGCGTATCTTGTGACCGGGCGCAAGGGGAACTGGCGACTCAATCACCCACACGAACGGAGGAAAGCGGGAAGGCAACGCGGGAGGGACGGAGTGCGGCTTTCGGTCTGCGCGCAATTAACTGCATACTTGTACTTCGCGCGGCAACGGGTGGTCGCGCCCACCGTATCTTGAAAGCAATCTGCAACACGGCTTCTACCTTTTTATGCGCTGTGCTTTCGTCGCTCAGTTTCCGTTGAAGCGATAGACCGCACGAACCTTCGCGATCGCTGCTGCTCGCGCGCTTGCTCACTCCAGCGTTTTGACAGCGGCTGTGTGCGGTTATCGAGTGTGATCTACTCGTGTTTGCTTGTGCGCGCTGATACCATGCTTGTTAATTCAGTTAGTAAGCGAATGTGGCCAAGTTTATACAGCCGATAAAACTGCTATCCTTACTCTGTGCAGCTATTTATTTGCTATCGCAATTGATGCTCCGCCTTTCGGGCGAAACTGCGACTTTTTTTGCACTGACGTTTTTTAAAGCGAAACGCCTTCAAAAACTGTCAAAGGTGTTGGCTTGTAAAACCGATGCAGCGGAAACATGTTATACCATTGCCGCTAATATCTATGCAACCATACTACCCACGCTCTTAATTTTTTGTATCGTTGTTTGGAGGAAAGAAGCCATTACTCGACCATGCGTGTGTTGCATGTATACGCAGATGACGCCGTAGTCGCGCCACACTTAACGCAATCGGAGCTAATTAATTAAGCCTGGCGCGCAGCATTCAGAGATGTGTATAGCTCGGCAGTAAGGTTGTTGATTCTACCAGGAATTGGCCGAATTTGAGAGAGCTCACTATAAATAGTTAGGTATATTTTATGAAACTCAATCTGGCATTCATCAGGAGTCGTAAGGCCTACAAAGGAGCAATAGGTTCCAGAAATTTCACACTTGCTCCGCTATTTTCTTTCTTGTACAACAATTTTTTTACATTGAATGCTTGGGTAATACTTGCAGAATCACGTTCTGATTATGAGGCACGCCATAGTGAGGGACTCCGGATTACTTGTGACCAGCTGGGGTTTTTTAACGGGCACTGAAATACACTACCTTTTTTTTTTTTCGTTTTCTTCTTTTTATTGCGGCCCCATCGATATGCGGCCACCGCTGGTGGCATGGAACTCGCGATTTTCAGCTCTTGTGCATCAAAATAAGATATATTAAAAAAATGTCGTAGCTCCTATGTTAGTTCTCGCTGTCGATAACTTGCGTAGATAACCGCATGCGTAGATAACTTGTTTAGTGGTTATAATGGTTAACGCTCGGTCTCAATTGCGTCGGGGTTCTAATAATTGTTACATGACAAACTGAATGACCGTCACATAACGGGCTATACATACGTCGTCGCGAATCTTGTCAATATTTTAATAAGCTGTAATCATCGTAGAACAAGCATATAGCTTTTAACCAGAAACTTCTAACTCCTCCGGCTGTATATATACTTCATCAGCTGACTCAGTAGAACTAGGAACCGTGGTCATTGCTCAATAAAGAGTCAATTTGTTGACTCACAGGGCGAAAGCTTCAAAAGCGTCGCTGAAACTATGAGACAAACTTTATTCGTTAACGACCTTTAGTCCGAGTCACATTCGGAGTCCGTCTTGATCTGGAGTCTTTGTGCCGAGTCCATTCGTCTGCTACGAGAGTCGCCGCATCGCAAAGGCCCCCTCCCCGGTTTATTTTCTGCCACGTGGTTTGTCTAAACGTGCGCCATAATCTAAATGTTCGAGCGCTTTTATGCATTTCACCCCGATCTAAATGCGGCAGCAGCGACCTGCATACGAACCCACCACCTCGCGCTCTGCACCAGGACGCCTTAGCCACGGAACCACCACGGCGGTTCTCAGCAAAACACTGTAAAGCATTTTCCACCCTCAAGAGTGTTGCTACGTCCCATGAGTAGCACCCCTGCCTTGAGGGCTATAAAATATTATTGCGCACGACAGTGAGCTCTAGCTACACGTGCGGTGCGAGAGGACGCAGTTGAAAAGCTCTGTAATAATTTTGAGTACCTTGGGCGGAGAGAAATATCTGACAAGAGAATTTGACAGCAACAACTTTGAAAGCTCATTTAATGCACTTTCCGTTCGTCCGTCGCAGCTGTCCTAATTTTTACTTTGCCACAAAAAGTCGGAAAACAAGAAAACTTAATCGGTCCTCACCAAGGAGTAAAATAGACAGGAGTACCGACTCGCGTGATAAGGCGTTCCATGTAGTGTCCAGCGCGAGGCGTGATTTCGTGACGAGGATCATAGATGGCGCTGGATTTAATTATCCTCATCTGAAGCGGTGTCGGCGGCGGCTTGTGCCGTAATGAGCGTGATAAGTCGGCTGTATGCTCGATTACCAGCTCGATCGCAAATGGAAATGTGCGCGTGCTTGCCACTGTGATACGCTCGGCGCTCTATGCGCTTCCTCGCTGCTGCATCGCGTATCCACCATCATTCGAGCACGCAGAACTACGAGAAACTCAGCGGAACACGTTGCCGGAAAACAATGTTGATCGCCTTTCCTTAAGTACAGTTCCTTCATGACGAAAGAAAGAGAGAAAGAAAAAAAAACAAAGAAAAAGTCTCTAAGATTACACACTAGAATTTTATTAGTAAATGGTGTAAGATTCCTGGCTGCGTGTTCATAATTTGCGCTTGAAGTAAGTCCTATAGATATTCATAAACACGAATGCTGTTTCCTCACAAAGAAGAATACCGCCGTCTTACTCTACCACCATCTGTATTTCCCCGTGCACGGAACAAAATACTCACCTTCAATTCAGCAAGAGAAGGTTATTGCGCAGTTGATGCCACGAGTCGCTATAACAAAACTTTGTGTACAATTGTTTGCTATGTTAGAACAACATCTGTTAACCTCAAATAATTATTCAAGCTCAAAGCACGTCATTTTGATTTCAATTCATCGGCTTGCCGTAGTCCGGTACCTTTTACGGCTGATGTCACTTCTGTGCTCATGCTCAAATGACAGGCTTTTTTCCTTCTTCATTCCCCTGCACGCCCCTCTGCAATAATATCGTTGTTATTCGTATTTCGCCTGTTTATCGATAGCATCCGTGGTCGCCTCTTTTCCAGTCGCATTTGCAAGCGAACTGCGCGCCGCGATAAAATCGCGTTTCACTGGGCGACACATGGCAGGAAAGCTCGGTGTGGCTGACTCACATTTTGCTTCTTATGAGGTTTTAGACGTGATCAGTTCCAGACTTGACCGCAAGGAGGCGTCAAATTTTATTATGAAGCGAAGGAAAAGAGACGAGGTAAACGGAGGCAGAGAGCACGGCGGACGGTTGGGCGCGTTTTATCTCTTGGACACTACTTGCCCTCAGCCATTGCACTGCATGATAGGCAAGTCGGCGCTCTTGTCTATTTCACTCCGTGGTCGTCCCCAACGATTCGATCTTATCTCTTAAACCTGAGGCTGTTAGCCATATGACAGTCAGGCACTCTTTATACACCTATACAGGTGTAAACGTTTTTCAGAGTGAAGATGCGACCGACAAAGTTTGCCAGCCTACAAAAAAACTTTGAAGAGACAGGTCGTGCGGACATTTTCTAGAATACAGAGACGTCACAAGGCGCATGGAGCGTGGCCACCCGGATGAGGCGTTCTTGTAGGCCTCCCAGGCGATGCGCAGGCTGGCCACCTGCAGCATGTTTTCGCCGATGACGTTGCTGCAGCGAAACCTGCGGTACAGCTGTCTCTCGGCACGCGGGCTCATCCAAGGCCTGGCCTCGCCTTCGTCTATTCGAATGCCCTGCGATGTATTAGGGCTTTTATCGAATACGAACGAACCTTTATAAAGAGGGTGGAGGTTGAGTGGCCTAAGAAAGGGTGAGGGTTCCTGGCGGGGATCATACCATAAACAACTAAATATAAAAGAGCATTAAAGGAAAAATGGGACATCCACCCAATCGTAGCAAGTGCTACGAAGGAACCCCATACGGGTTCCTCGAAAGAAAGGCATCGCAGTTGAAGAAAAATTCGTCTTAGTCCGGGACTCGAACCCGGGACCACCGCCGTTCCGGGGCAGCCGCTCTACCATCCAAGCTAACCAAGCGGCTAGCAGATGGCGGGGCGAAGTCGAATTTATCAACAACTCGAAGCAAAGGCAAGTGTTTGACGTAATAGTTCAGTGGAAACCCGCTAGGTGGAGACACGTAATTAAAGGGAAAATGAGGCATCCACCCAATAGTTCAGCGGGTTTCCGCTGACCTATTACGTCATAAAAGAACATGCGCATAACATCCCGGTCAAGCGACCCTTGCGCAAGCTGATAGTCCGCCGAGAGTCGGCCTGAGGAAGGAAATATCGCGGCACAAAAGGCGAACAGTATCTTTGAGTTGAAAGCACGCTAGAACTGCTAATAATAAATGTGGTATGTTATGTTATTTTTTTTATAAAAGAAGAACAGTTTGTATTTGATCGAATGAGAGGCTAACAATAAAGGGACAAAGCCGAGGAAATCCACTCCACTCGGCTATACTTCAACAGAAAAGTCAACATATAAATGCAAACAATATAGATCTCAAAGGTTAGGTGTAGAGTTTCTGTTTAACTATACAAAGCAGTTTACGTACATAGCACTCTGTAACAACGTAGAAAAACATTTTAAGCATGGTCAAAATATTTTTTCTTCGCCTCATACAGCTACGATCTTATAGCATAAACTTTACCTTCACGCAAAACGCCATGAAGAAAATATCATAAGAAACCAACAAAGAGTGACACCAAGGACAGCATAGGGGAAATTACCTATGTTGTCCTTAGTGTCACTGTTTGTCGGCTTCTTATGATATGATTAATGAAAAACAGGCCCCTCGGTTCCCTTTCTTCTCGTTCATGAACAAAATAAGGCGTTCCACGAAAGTAATAACAAGGTGTATAAACACTAAACATTGAAATATAATGATGACTCGTCGTAGCATCGTGGTCATGCATTCTCCGAACGAAGCTTAGAAAGGCACTATGAAGGGTTAGTTAGCATCTGCAAAACAAGCAAAAACACATAAGAGCTTCAGATCACCGACCAAGCCAAAGTTAATTGACGCTACGGAACCCCACGAGAGTGCCTTGAACACAATGCCTTTAGAACGGAAGACACTCAGAACAAGCAATCCATATGCCACAATTCCTACAAACTCTCCCGAATTTTCCGTGAAACTTACGAATTTGGGATCGCTCTATATGATTTTACGAATGTAGCCATTAGGTTTTACGAAAACGAAATTTCTTAACGAAAATGTTTTAAAGGTCTTAAAAGGTGCTAAAGGTCTTAAAAGGTGCTAAAGGTCTTAAAAGGTTTTAAAGGTGCCACACTGCACAAAATTTACGCATGCAAAAAAGAAACAAGTGGTGCTATCTGCGTCGCCGTCTTGTGGCAGCGTGCTTACACGGCAGAGTGCCATGTAAGCCAGAAAGTACTTGCTTCGAGCCTTTTTTATTCAGAAAGAGCCCCTTAAAAGGCGAGATCGGCAACAGCAGAAACGCTGAAAAAGCCAATGTGATGTAAACAACAAAGTGCTCCTTGTCCGTATCTGCTTTCTAAAACTTCCTGCTGCTGCTTGTCTGCGCCTAAAGCTAAACATTCGTTAATAACGTCCCAATGTAACCCACAAAGAGCGTGTGCTCGGACAACCTAAAAATAATTTCGTGCTGTTCCCCCTTCACAGTCCTTCCTCGCCGTTTGCGAGACAATTCCTAACGTAAACAGGTTGGCAGGTCTGCAGATTGCCACAGTAAGCAGCAATGAACTAGTATGCCACAAAGTCACAAGAAGGAACACTGAGACCGTACACACCAATGCCTTGTAGCATTACGGTTTGCTTTTTCGCAACTACTTGTAGAATTGTGAAGGCAGTGTCAGCAAGAAACCCTTGTGGAGTTCCGAAACCTCGATGAACTTCTGACTACAGGTCAGTGACCACGAGCTTTAGCGTTTTCTTTTCTTTCTTTCTGGTTCGTTTTTCCAACATGCTATCCCACCGGATTTTCGTCGAATTGGCGATTAGCATGTCTGTGGAACGTCGAGATCTCTCACCCGTCTGTCGAACGTTCTGAGCGCGGCTTCCAGGAAGGCGGTGGCGAGGCCTCCAAAGCTGGCCGCGCGCAGTACGCCGCCCCCGCTGTAGTCGGCGTAGAAGAGAGGACCGGTGGTCGCAGCGTGCATCACGAGCAGCGTGTTGCTCAGGTAGCAGTACAGTAGTCCGTGGTACGGCTTCGCCAGCCAGCGCCCATCCTCGTAGAAGCGCCACGACTCGCCACCCATGGAAATTCGCTTCATCGTCGTGGTGATCAGGACGTCGATGAAATCCTGAAGCAGCGCGAGAATGCGCCCAGTTTAAGCATAATGAAACCGGAGCCCGCGTCTAGCCTTTCCCGTCTTCTCCGTGTATAAAGCAAATCCACTCATCACACAAAATAAAGTATTTTAGCGGTATCGTCATTCACGTCTCAAAACGGGGAGAGAACCGGCCGTGGTGCCTCAATAGTGATGATAGCATAGTGCTGCTAGTGCTACGTACGAGGTGACAAGTTCGGCCCCTAGTCGTGGCGGGTCAATCCTAACGGGGGCGGAACATAAAATATGCTTGCATGCCGATCGAGCTTCCAGCACACGTTTAAAAAGCTCCAGGTCGTTGAAACTGCCGGGGAGGCTTCGTGAAACACGACAAGCACTGTTTCATTTTGTGCAGGCACACAAATACCCGATAAAGTTGACGGGACCATTGGCGCCGCGGTGACTTAGTTGGTGAAGCACATTCCGTGCAATGTGCAAGATGTGGATTCAGATTCCACCTGCGGTAGGTGATCTTGTCGTGCGCTTTCATTTCCCAATTACGTTATTATTTCTACATTTCAATTAACCACGGCAATAATGTCCCCAGAGCTTCATCTGGCTTCAGTGTCTATTCACTTGGTTAAGTGATAGCGACTACCAAAAAAGTGAGGTCCTCAGATCTTATTCTCGTCCACTAGCTTCATGGGTGCGACAGAGTGAAGTCGTACGCCAGCTAAGTGTGCTTAATTTAACACAAGCCGGATTTGGGAATGTTTCCTTTATTTACAATATTTGATGGATTGGTCTCATGTCTGTCCCATCGGTGTTTGCTTCATTTTATGAACGAGCTTATTGTGGTGACCTGAGGAGTACCTAAAAGTGCATCAAGGAACACAGACAGCCGTAACACAGGCGCTTAGAAAGGTGGATGTCATAATGCTCTAAACGTAAGTTTTGTAATTAGCTGTCTTTCTGTTCCAGTCTAATGTTTCCTTTTTTAATACTCACGATGAATTTCAACCAACTAAACTGCCTTCACAACCTGCGTCTATCGTAAAAGGCCTCAAGACCACACAGCTCACAGGCAAAGCTCAGGAACAAGCGCAATGGATATGACACCACGTCGTTGAGCGCACCGCCTACGCTGGTGCCTGTAGCTCAGCAAAAAATCGCTGTTTCGAATTCCCGCGCAGCGGCTGTGCTTTGACGGGGGGTTGGGTGCAAAAGGCTGCTGTTCTGAGATTTTAGTGCACGATTTGCAATCCCTCGGGGTAAAGGAGTACTGGCATACTATTTCATTCTTTGTGCTAAATGAAGGTCGTGGGCCTTGAAACCCTAGAATGAGTAATTAATAAGTAAATGAGAATAAGTAATAAGGGGGTAAGAAAAATAATTTACTTCAAATACCTTTATTACGAGCCAGTTTCAGTTCAGTTTCCCAAGATGTTCACTTGTCATGACGTCATAACGCGGAAAGTGGTCAAGTGCAAGAACAACATCGTCACGTTTCGGAACCAGCTTCGGCTCGGTCGGTCGTCTGCTTTGCTGCTACATCGGGCCGTGAAGTAATAGCATGCATATATAGCAGACGACTGAGGGCCTAAATGGAGTGCGAGGACGTCACGACAAATAAACCTTTTGGGAAACTATACTGAAACAGGTTCGTAGAACAGCGGGTATATATACAGTAAATTATAGAGGTCACCCAAAGGGCTTGCCAATATCATTCCGATAACAATTATATTGACACTCCAGGCACGTTTCTGCCGTCGGCGTCGCCGTGATGTTCCGTATAAAGTGAAAGGGTAATAATATTGTCGAAGCGTGCCGTACGCTCCATGTGCGAGTTAAAGCATGTGGGGGTTCTCCCACGATAGTGACTCAATTTCTCTCGCGCTAGAGATGAAAGCTGGGAGGAAGCGAGCTGTCTTCTGTCGCGTGCAAGGCACTGGGAGGAGGGGAGGGGGCGTTCTACTCCAGCAGCGGCTGTTTATGGCGCGTCTGCGCGGGCCCTATCTTTAAAGCCATCTGTGTTGGGGACAGAGTGCGCCGAGTCCTGATAACACCGTGTGCCGTTGACGCATCTTCGTTTGAATTGGAGAGCCAGCACGAAGGTCAATTCGCTCGCTGCTGCCACCGCGCTTTCTCACACCAGCGTTTTGACCGCGAGTGTGCGCGGCCATCGCGTGAGGTGTGTTTATGTTTGGACGCGCGCGCGTGATACCACGCTTGTTATTGTTGATCTAGTTAGTAAGCGAATGTTTACAAGTTTATACGGCCGATAAAACTACCGTGCTTACTTCGTATAGATACTAATTTGCTATCGCAATCGATGATTCGCCTTTCGGGTGAAACTGCGAAATTTTTTTTAATATTTCAAAGTCCAGCACCTTCATTCAGTGTAAAAAGGAAACGTCGAAAATACCATGTCGGTATTCATTTAAAATCTACCGAAGGCATCCGCTGTGCGGCGTCCGTGTGCCCTGCGTTGGCATCAGACGCTAAATGCTATCACTAATTCAAGTCCCACCTGAGTGGAATTCGACCAGGCTTCGGACAGTGCGGCATGACTCGTCGCGAGCCGGGTAGAAATCGCTTCCGACTTCTGCAAGTTCACCACGTCCATCTCGCGCAGCCTTCGGATCATGGCGCGCCGCGTCGTCTCGTCGGTCCACGAGATCGCCGTGACGGTTCGCTGGACGACCCTGAGTAGACCCTGCAGGAAGTCGTCCACGGCGTGCTTTTCGTCGGCCGTGGCTACATACGCGACGCTGCCGTAGAGCATGGGCCCAAACCAGGCCGCAGCCACGTCGAAGCAGCGTGCCTTCTTCAAGGTTCCCGATTCCACCTGCGTGTCGCGGTAAGGCCTCTCGTAAACCTTCACGAGAGGATGACCAGCTACTCATTTTGACGTGGATAGCCTTCTTTGGCCTTTTCGTTGGTTTTTGCGGGGGTCAGATTTTCACCTCCGCTTGAAAGGCGCCGATGCAAAGCGCAAGCTCTTGCAGCTCAACCGAGCAACGGGAAGCGTTCGCCTTCTAACGCCATCTATTACCACTCGTTGAGACGCACGAAGGAAAAGGAAACTTCGCTTTAAAAACTTAAATTCATACGTATACGTTATTGAATGCATCATCGCCTAGGAATACATCACGAGACGTCCGAACAACACAACGCACACGACGAGGCAGAACAGGCATCATCTGTCCATATTACCCCTTTTCGCGGACGCTCCCGTGGGCGCTGCCATGTTTGATCACGTGGTGACGCGTCCATTGCTTGCCTCAGCTGCCTCCGTTGCCTCCGCATTTACAATGCAAGCGCGTGACGCCAGGTTCGGCGCAGCAAACCTCCGTTTCGACGCATTTCGTAGACGGTGGCTTTCTGCATGACACGAAGCTTTGACTACAGCTTTACAGGACATGTAAGTGCACTTTCAGAGCTCATTATGCCTTGTCCAAACGGCGCGAGCAGCGTATACGGTGCTTGTACTAAAAGCGGGGCTAGAAATATACTTCAAGCTGTCCAAACTTTCCGCTTATGAATTAAATCGGGATCAGTGTGCTCTTCGTTCTTTATTTGGCAAACATATTGAAGCAGCGGCTTGTCATGTTTCTGACTAGGTAAAGTTCTTCGGTTCCTCTGTGCAGCCACTATATATGTGATTGTGTATTTCCAGCCTAATCGCTTGCGGGTGTGCTCTGCTGCGATAGATTTGTTCTTGCTGCGCACAAATCTTGGAATGTAAATGTTCTGTACTTTGCGGTAGCTTGTAGCAAAGATGTATTATTTATCGCTAGTCCCTCGCTTACTCTGTGGACCGTCACAAAACGTTTAGCTTCAAAAATTGTGTCTTGTCAGTGTTGTCGCCGTCACTCATGCTTCGGCACATTGATTCAAGTGTGCGCCCATTCACTTATTATTGATACGTTGGCGATTGGGTGGGCGTAAGTTTGCGTGCGAGTATACGCGTGGATGTGTGTAGATACGTGCGAGAAGCTTACTATGCCAGTAAGTGGCGCTACTTCCTTTTGGAACGAGCGGTACTCCCTCTTAAGTGCCGACGTTCCGGAGTTGAAGTCCTTTCTTTGGAGGCTGGCGCATGGATTATCTTTTTTGATCATCTAGGAAAGCCGTGCATCGCGAAGGGTGGCAACACAGGCAGTTCTTATGGCAGCGGCGACACAGGTTGATTCCATTCCTTAATATGTTAATCACTATTTTTGCTGCGAACTACGGCACACGTCTTCGCTTTATCGTTACACATTTTGCAGCATGAATTGAGCAGAGTGCATTAGCGAACACCCAGTTTGCATTCCCGACAACTGATCGCACAGTAGCAGGGAAGAGGCAGTAATGGTTTCGTATTCGTGCGCATTCGCTGAGGCAACGTATGGCGCGCCGCCGAAAGCGCCATCTCGTTCCTCTATAGCAAACTGCTCCGCGAAAAGGGTCAATAAACGCCAACGAACTCTGACCTCGTTCCCTCCGATCAGCAGGCGAGCCTTGCTCGAGGCCAACACGGCGCACAGCTGGGCGAACCACCAGGCGATGTGCTCCATGAGCTGATCCTTGCCGAACTTGCCCAGCAACTCGTCCACGGCGACGACGAAGCGACGGCTGTCGAAGTAAACGCGGCTGCGCTCGTGAATCCCCGAGGCGTTGAAGAAGGACAGGATGAACTTGGCCAGCGGGATCCCGCCCAAGTTGCTGAAGACCGGCTCCAGACGGTCGACCGTCGTGTCGACGGCCTCGCGGCTGGTTTCGTTCACGACGGTCGCCAACGCGGTGAGCACTTCTCGTTCCGTCTTCAGGTGCCTGGCGACGGTTGTCGCGTTTGGCACGGGCACGCCGTAAAGACTGTGGAATATTGGATGCGGGCGCCATGCCAGTGTGGCTGTGAAGCAACTCTTGATGGGCAACTTACCTTTATTGATTTGTTTGTCACGGTGCCAATTGGTAAAGGTGGAGTGCACATCAGGGAAGAAGAATAAAATACAAGTGCAGTTGACGTACTCATCGGTAAACAAGGATTCAGGTATGCAAAGTTTGGGGTCTAAACAGCAAATGAATGTTTTATTATGCCCATAAAGTGAATCATATTTACGTATTGGAAAAAATCACCTGTATCTTTTCGAACTACGGAGTTAAATGTACTGAGGATGACAATGCTTTATAATAGGGGGCCATGGCTTGACAAACATTTTCGGTTCAAAGTGGTCATTCGTTCGGTTATGTTGCGTTTGTTGTTTTCCTATTGTATGGTTTGTTTGTTCGTGTGTAAGCAAGCAGCCAAGCAAGCATGTTTGTGTGTGTGCGTGTTTGCGTGCGCGTTTGCGTGCGCGTGCGCGCGTCTCACAAGGACACGACGAGGTCCTGTAGTTATATAACTGCACACTCGAAAGGCATAAAAATTTAGCTAAATATAGGACCATAGCCCTAAAGGGGTCACACTGTATTTAACATAAATAGCAAACCAGAGCCCGTATTTATAAAGCTTTTCGTATTTAAGTGGTGACCTTGGTTAATAATTGTTCAACAACACAATTAGCTGTATTTTTTCTTATGACCAGTTCTTGCATATAGGAAGGTTTCTTCTTTGGGTGTGCACGATTACGCACACAGGTTTCCCATGCTTTCAGCTAAACTACCATTTGTGTTTTTCGTATATAGTATACCTGTGTATATCTTCGTAGTACGCCATGCGTCCTTGGTTGTTGTCGAGCGCGTCGACCAATTCCAACCAGACGGATGCCATGTCTGTACTGCGGATCACCAGCATGGGCGGTATCGGTTTTTGACGCCTGCTTTTCAACACGGCCGTCTGGAGAAAAAGAAAAGGTCAAGCCATCATCCAACCATGTACTCCTTTGATCAATGCGGTCATCATGTACTTGACGCGAAGCTTCTTAAAGGGGCCCTGAACCACCCCTCGGGCTTGGTGAAATAACGTATAGACCGCGGGTAGCATACGCTGCTGTGAATGCATCTCAGCCAAGTTTTGCGTGGTACGCGGTGTGTGGGGCTCACAAGCGGAGGGCACGTTTCTCTCAAACGCTCTCTTTTCAACAGGTGCCATGTTTCCCACTCTTTTATTGACACTTTATTTCGTAATAAAGCGAATTCCCATACGCGGCTGTTATTGGCAGCTGCGGTCGGCTACGTACCGTCGATACCGCGGCCGCCGCGGGGTGCCGCCACGAGTCCGCTGGCTAAGCGCACTGCGGCTGGCTGAAGACAACCGCGGTTGGTTTACGTTTAGCGCGTCGTAGGCACCAAAATCGGAAGTCGTGGCGTCTACGTTAACATCCAAAATGAAATTTGAACTGTGAACCACAGTGACATCTAGAATGCGGAGCGTGGCGGCCACACCCCACTGCGCCGTAGCCTTCGCAGTTCAAGGCATTGAAGAAGGATCGAACGGGAGCAAAGCGGCGGCCGTGTTTAATTAACTCCGCTTCTGCTGAACGCATTGAAGTACTTTTTGCAGCACAATATTTCTGAAATAGCCTATTTTCCCGTCAAATGCCTTTCTCCATTTCGGTAAAAAATGTCACAGTTGCGCCCGAAGGGCGACGCATTGATTGCGACAGTAAACTAGTGAACAGCTATACGAAGTAAGGATAGTAGTTGTATCGGCCGTGTAAACTTGTAAACATAAGCATACGAACTCAATTAACAAACATGGTGTCACGCGCGCACAAGCAAACATGAACGCACTGGATGGCCGCCGAAACTTGCTGCCAAAACGATGTAGTGAGTAAACGCGGCCGCAGCAGCGAGCGAACTGACCTTCGTCCTTCTGATCGCATCAACGCGAACTAAGCCGCAAAAACACATCGCAGGGAGGAAGGACTATGCCCAAGCCGCAGAAGGCTTTCAAGTAGAGTGCACTCTACTCTCAAGATACAGCCGCCCGGGCGGAAGCGAGGAAGTGCGCGGCGTAGTACGCGGATGCGTACGGCATCCTCTTCTTCCGCGCGCTGCACCCGCGACCTACCCATGGTGACGGCCGGGAATGCATTGCGTCACGCCCGTAATGCAATGCAGACATACACAGTTCGTTTGGGTAGCGTGGCGTTGCAGTTCACATCGTGCTTATCGGTACAACTGCGAATGTAAACTGCAGTGTTCAACGATACGTAGGTCATGCGCCGTTGTTCTAGTGTGTGCGCAGATGCGCAGCGGTTGTTATATTGTGTGCGCAGATGCGCAGATAGTTCCATTGTGCAAGTTGGCTTTCCTGCAGTGCTTTCTGGCGCTCACGGACGAATCAGTGAGACATATAAAGCTTTGCGTTAATAACTTATAAACAGGGCATAACAAAACAAGGCAACGCAACACGTGGCATCATGTGTCTTCTCTTGTCTACGTCATGTCTTGCTCGCAAATGGGCTGTACGCTACAGTCATCACGAACAATGTAGAGCTCAGACGAAACCTTTGTCGACTTGCCTGACACCACAGATCCAGGCCCCAGAGCATGTCCAGCCGGGTTAGAACTTCGAAAGGGTGCGTGCGCGGCACCCGTTTGTACGGCCACGGGATGCCCAGGCCGGCCGCGAATGCGCGCACGCTCTGAAGCCTGTCCGGGTCGTCGTCCTTCTGCGCGATGCACTTGCGCAGGAACGCCGAGACGAACTTGCGTTGCGCGCCCAGTGCACCTCCCTAACGGAGGGAAATGCCAACAGCTGCACGTCATTCACACGTCCAAGAAATGAGGTGGAAAGAGTCGGGCGGTCTCGTAACGCGTCATTTCACTGGGTGTTCCTTAAATAGGAGCGCCAGGGTGTACACATAACTCTTCCAGCTAAATCACTGGCTGATTTCCGCTCAGATTTCACGCAGAGTTAGTATATTTCAGTGGATTACCTGAGTATCACGTTTGCGAGCACCGCTTGCCTGTTTCGTTTACAATAAAGCATAAGTGCGCCTCGAGTTTAGATAAAATAAATGTCGAGTTTACGGAAACGGAACGGTAGCACCATCTGGGCCATTGCTATGGTGGGGCGCGCCTTTCACCGTAGCGGTGAAAGATGAAAGCACCGTTTCGTACATAACAATACTATTCAGCATTATAGCGAAGCTGTATATGGCTGCCTCGGCAAACTTTCTGCGTCCGTGCGTGTACACCGTCGCGTCGACAAACCATACAAAAAATTTCCGTCTTCAGAGCTAGTGTAATTTTGAGTTTCCGCCTAACAGAATTGTTTTCTCGTAGGTTCAAGTTACAATCCAATGTTATCATGTCTGCAGGCTGCGTGTAAGTCGAACTTTACAAATGTTCTGACGCACTTTAGTTTGAGAAATTTAATTAGTTCAATAACACACTTGCGCCAGGCGGAGGGTCTACTAGAATGACGTTATATGCTGCACAGCGGCACATCTGCGTGCGTGCGCAACCAACGTGTGCACACGATGTATCTGTCCTTGATGAGTAGGCGCTCTGTCCGTTGCATCGGTCGCGCAGAGCGAGCTGCGACCGTAATCGACGTCAGGGCAAGACTTAAAAAATTACAGTGACGTTCACTTCGTGAACGCGGGGTCGCGCAAGCGTATGGACGCCGCTAAAAGTGCACCGCGGCGTCGAAGCACCAACGGAAAGTGCGCGAACGAGGTCGTGGACGCTGCACTGATGTATCGACGGTGCGACGCCTTGTGGTGGTGGCGCTTGTGTGACGTCGGCAACAGCTTCGTTCTACATCCACTTCCACAGGGCGGAATGGAGGCGGAAAATTGTTATTATTATTATTGTTGTTGTTGTTGTTGTTGTTGTTGTTGTTGTTGTTGTTGTTGTTGTTGTTGTTGTTGTTGTTGTTGTTAGAGCAGATATAACCATAATTCTTGGCTCGAGACAACTCAGACGGCGGAGCTTGAATAGCACCCTGGGTGTAGTCCTAGGATGATATAAATAAATTGCTGGAGTGGAATGGACGGTCTTCAAGGGAAGCCAGCATCGCCATATGGTGTGGGGCCGAAAGCTCCGCGGCCGCCGGATTATGTGCAGCAACTGCAGTGCGCAGTGATCTTTCCTGGACAAGAGTGCCTCTGCAGCACCTTCGTGTACGTGCCGCCCCGATTGCAATCGAGCATGGTTCAATCCTGCGTGTTGGATGAACCATGTTCGCCACCCCCAAATTTACGTAAAGTGTGAGACCGGGCTAGTTGGTATTCCATACTGATGCGACCAGCGCAAAAACAGACAAGAAATACAAAAAAGTGGCTACGAGGACAAGCGCTGACTTCCTACTGGCGTTCATTACGAAGAAACGAATATATAACCTGCTACACATACGCAAGAACATAAAAAGAAAACTAGCTAGACACGCACATGAATACAAGAATTATAATTGAAGCCGCGGCTATTGCAAGAGGCAACTTATTACTAAACCTTTTATAGCGTTGAAGGATACAGAATTTTCTTACTTAGAGTCATTTGCACGTGGGGAGCCGCCTTGGGCTATGTTTAGTTTCTTTTTCTTGCGGATGTGTAGTATTCTTGATAACTTGCACAAGCATGCGTGGTTGTGATAACGTACGCGAGGTTATATATTCACGTTTTGTTTTAATAAATGCCAGTTCGACGTCAGCGATTGTTCTTGATGCCTCTTTTTAGGGGCGAAGCTCCTTAGGGTGTGGGTCTGTCCCTCCTCTGTAGTAGTAGTAGTAGTAGTCGTCGTAGTAGGTAGCCACGTCTACTTTTATGAAAAAAAAAAATCCGAAAGTTGTGTCCGTAGCGCGGAATCGAACCAGGGACCCCTCGCTTCCGAACGCGCGGCGCTAACCACTACGCCACGAAGCGCACATGGACACACGCACCACGATGACAATAAATACCCAACATTCACGAAAGACTGCGCGTTTCTAACGCGTTTGTGCTAGCGCGTTACGGCCCGTGTAAGAAGCTGGTGTAAGACGCTGTAGCCTCTCCGCCTTACCCCCGTATTCATAAACGCTGATGGCGTCGGCAAACGCGGTGCACGTTCCGGCATGTGTAAACGGCTGCGTATGACGCTGTGGCCTCTCCCCCTTACTAGAGAGTACTGCACGTTTCTAACGCGTTTGTGCTAGCGTCCCCTTAAGCGGGAGATGGTGCAATTATAATGAAGGGCGCTGTTATAAAATGTTGTCGCAGTTTCACCTAAAAGGCGAAGCATCAATTGCGATAGCAAATTTGTAGAGAGCTATACGGAGTAATGATAGTAGCTTTATCAGCTGTATAAACCTGGACATGCTGCAGCACCGGCAACACGCAGAACTGTTGTCGACGCCGTCGGCGTTTTGCCCGCGTTCGCACAAAATGCGTGCGGCGTTGGTGACTGTTGCCGGAGCCTCTGATATAAATAGGCACTTGGTGCCGCAGCTAAACGTCGCTTCTCTTCCCTCCACCTCCCCCCACGGCCTTTCGTGCGTCGGAAGAAGACGCGTTTGCTCTACATATATGGTGATTGTAAAGGAGGAAGGAGACGCCTACTTCTGCAGCCCTTAAGGGAGCACGGCGCAGAACGCGCGTTTGTTCTGCGCCGTGCGTTCACTCCCCGTGAAAGCGCGCGTCCCTCGCGCCCTTTCACTCGCACATACAGCGTTCGGCGGCGCGCGGCGACGATTTCATCTCCATTGACGTCATACGGAACCTCACGGCGACGGCGACGGCAACGGCGACGGCGACGCCGACGGCAGAAATCTGCTTTGGAGTGTCCATATAATTGCTATCGCAATAAAATAGGAATGACGTCACATATGGCGCGTGTCATTGGTGGAAGTCAATCGTTCGATTTAGTGCGGCGAGACTGGGCGAATTACACGGATGATTCACGGTTTACCGATGATTCCCTCCGGAGCTTCGCCCACTCATAATCATTCACCCCGTGGATATGCGGTGTTTTCTTTTATTGCGATAGCAATTATATGGACACTCCAAAGCAGATTTCTGCCGTCGGCGTCGCCGTGAGGTTCCGTATGACGTCAATGGAGATGAAATCGTCGCCGCGCGCCGCCGAACGCTGTATGTGCGAGTGAAAGGGCGCGAGGGACGCGCGCTTTCACGGGGAGTGAACGCACGGCGTAGAACAAACGCGCGTTCTGCGCCGTGCTCCCTTAAGGGCTGCAGAAGTAGGCGTCTCCTTCCTCCTTTACAATAACCATATATGTAGAGCAAACGCGTCTTCTTCCGACGCACGAAAGGCCGTGGGGGGGAGGTGGAGGGAAGAGAAGCGACGTTTAGCTGCGGCACCAAGTGCCTATTTATATCAGAGGCTCCGGCAACAGTCACCAACGCCGCACGCATTTTGTGCGAACGCGGGCAAAACGCCGACGGCGTCGACAACAGTTCTGCGTGTTGCCGGT
This sequence comes from Dermacentor silvarum, assembly GCF_013339745.2. NCBI lineage: Eukaryota > Metazoa > Arthropoda > Arachnida > Ixodida > Ixodidae > Dermacentor > Dermacentor silvarum. Next base: position 38,914,178 of record NC_051164.1, on the reverse strand, counting down.
GCTGCAGCATGTCCAAGTTTATACAGCTGATAAAGCTACTATCATTACTCCGTATAGCTCTCTACAAATTTGCTATCGCAATTGATGCTTCGCCTTTTAGGTGAAACTGCGACAACTTTTTGTTTCTTGTGTGTTTAGCGCGATAGCCTTTAGGGCCCCATGTGGCAGAAAACCGGCGTCGGCAACCGGCGCGTGATCGCGGGTGGCGGAGAAAATCATCCAACCGCATCGACCGCGCAGGCCCTCCACGTGGTACAAGGTTTTGGTGAACAAAAATTCCATTTCTCACAGTGAAATCTGTCAGAAAAATAGTAAAGATATGACTTTACCATTCGGCGTCGGATTCGCCGTCGGATTGTTTACCAATCGGCATCGAATTGTAATTTTAATGTACGAGAAAACCTAAATCTGCTACGAGGAAACTCAAACATTTCTACCAGACCTGTGCGCGTTGGGGCATTAGCAAACAATTAATAAAATAATAAGAAAGTGCTAGGGCCTTCACATTTAATATAAAACCACTAATATTGCCCCTGAAAAAACGTCTTTCCAGCAATGCATTTCAGTTTAGCTTGTCGTGTGTGTATCTGACCTTCGTCGGGGTAACGTAAAGTTCACGACATGTCACGGTAATAAAACAAACGTTTATTAAATGTATACTCGAGAGAAAGAAACGTACAACGCAACGGAAGGAAAAGTTGAACGAAAGGGAAACAAAAGTAGAAGGAAAGGGATCAAAAAGTACCACAAAATGGAACGAAAAGTAGTAGGAAAGGGAAGAGAAAGTTGTAGATCAAGTACACACACGACAAGCTTCGCTCACCCCCTTTTTCTCGACAGGGGAAGGGCTGGTGATTTTCTTTCTTTCTCTGTCTCTCTTTCTTTGTCTCTCTCAGTTTCTCTCTCTTTCTCTCTTTATTTTTTGTCCTTGGTATGTGCCATCGAGCTTGGACCCTTTCTGCACTATCACCAGGATCGGCCCACTTTTCAGCGTGACACCACCACCGCAGAAACTCGTGAGCCTATAAAGCTCCTGCTTAAAAAAGTTGTCGCAGTTTCACCTGAAAGGAGAAGCATCAATTGCGATAGCAAATTTGTAGAGAGCTATACGGAGTAATGATCGTAGCTTTATCAGCTGTATAAACTTGGACATGTAGCAGCACCGGCAACACGCAAAACTGTTGTCGACGCCGTCGGCGTTTTGCCCGCGTTCGCACAAAATGCGTGCGGCGTTGGTGACTGTTGCCGGAGCCTCTGATATAAATAGGTCCTTGGTGCCACAGCTAAACGTCGCCTCCCATCCCCCCCACGGCTATTCGCGCGTCGGAAGAAGGCGCGTTTGCTCTACATATATGGTGATTGTAAAGGAGGAAAGAGACGCCTACTTCTGCAGCCCTTAAGGGAGCACGGAGCAGAACGCGCGTTTGTTCTGCGCCGTGGGTTCACTCCCCGTGAAAGCGCGCGTCCCTCGCGCCTTTTCACTCGCACATACAGCGTTCAGCGGCGCGCGGCGACGATTTCATCTCGACTGACGTCATACGGAACCTCACGGCGACGGCAACGGCGATGGCGATGGCGACGACGACGGCAGAAATCTGCTTTGGAGTGTCCATATAATTGCTATCGCAATAAAACTTGGAGGACGCGTAAGCTTCGCCTTTAAGAGTAGAACGCGATAGCGTTATCTGCAACACTGAACGTGCGAAAGCCAGCTTACAAAGACCAAGCTTACACCGATCCCCTTAAAGTCGGCTTCACTTTTAAACTGAAGAGCATTGCTGGAAAGCCGTTTTTGCAGGGGCAAAATAAGTGGTTTTATATTAAAATGTGAAGGCCCTAGCACATTTTTTTCATTATTTTATTACCTGTTTGCTATTGCCCCGACGCGCGCAGGTCTGGCAGAAATGTTTGAGTTTCCTCGTAGCAGCATTAGGTTTTCTTGTACATTCAAATTGCAATCCTACGCCGATTGGTAAACAATCCGACGGCGAATCCGACGCCGAATGGTAAAGTCGTACTTTACCATTTTTCTGGCGGATTTCACTGTGAGAAATTCAATTTTTGTTCACCAAAACCTTGCACGACGTGGAGGGCCTGCACGGTCGTTGTGGTTGGATGATTTTCTCCGCCACCCGCGATCACACGCCGGTTGCCGACGCCGGATTTTCCGCGACCAAGGAAAATCTTAACGTGATAGCGTTGAGGGCCCCGTGCGGGCTTTTTTTTTTATATATACCCTCCTAGGTGCAGTCTCACCGCATCCAAAGCTTCAGACGTGGCGTCCCGAGTCAGCGACTCCGTGGCCCTCAGCGTCCAGGCCAGAGCCATCTGTCCAGCAAGGTCCGAAGCCAGGGCGCTAGATGGTGCCCAGAGGGAGCAGACGTAGGCGTCCAGGTCCACGCAGGGGTCCCCTCGGGTGTCCAGATTGCGGCGGAAGAAAGAGGCATGCTCTCGGCAGGCAGCAGTGACGCACACGCGACTCGTCAGTGCCCGTTGGCTTTGAAGTGTTCCCGACGGCGCGGAGCGGTAGAAGTAGTAGACTACTGCCAGAGCAGACGCTACGCCCACGAACAGTGCCAGCACAGCCAGGACTCTCTGAGATGACGGCCATGGCCGTCGCTGGAGCCTCACACGCTGTGTTTGCAGGAAGGAGCTCATCGTGCTGGCCTGCGAGACGATCATGAAAGGAAAAAACTGACATGCTGAAAAGTTGCATGCAAGCTACAAAGAAAACCCGCGCGGGATCCTCAGAAAGAAAGCTCCGCGGTTGAAAGTTCGTCGTTGTCCCGGAGATCCAACCCGAGACAAACGAATGTACGTTCGAAAGGGCTTGAAGTCTCCTTTCAGAGGAGGGCAGGGGGAAGTGGCTCACACGCGTTCATATATATATATATATATATATATATATATATATATATATATATATATAATGTAAGGAAGAAGAAGTGCGTCGTGTAGAGCTCCGCAGCCGGATCGCCAGCGCTACTGAAGTGGGGTTCGGGCTCGACGCTGTTCCTGGTGCGCCTGGCTAAACCTACGCTGTTGTGTCTTCCTGTCGGCGTCCTTCGTGTCGTCCATAGCCGTGTTAGACTTCCTTGTCATAATATATATATAATGAATGAGAAGAAAAGGAACCGAGGGGTCCGATTTTTATTAATCATATCATAAGAACCCAACAAACAATGACACCAAGGACAATATAGGGGAAATTACTTGTACTTACTAATTGAATTCAAGAAATGATAAGTTAATGGAAATGAAAATGGATGAAAAAAGCAACTGTCCGCGGATCGGGAACGATCCCACGTCCTCGCATTACGCGTGCGGTGCTCTTACCATTGAGCTACCGCGAAGCTGTTTTCCCATCCACTTTGTCGGGTATTTATATGTTTTACAACTATAACTAACCATGGGAGTGTTAGCCAGCGCCACCACCACTCACAAACCTAAGCGGCGGATGTGGAACATCCTTTCTACCGCAGGTGTCACGAGCACCTGATCTTTTTTGGGTGATGGCAACTGGTCAATAAACCCACATATGCTACCTGAAGGCATCAATGTTGCCGGATTCGAGCCCTCGTGAAAGGGAACCGAGGGACCTGATTTTTATTAATCATATCTTAAGAAGCCAACAAACAATGACACCAAGGACAACATAGGGGAAATTACTTGTACTTACTAATTTAATTAATGAAATGATAAATTAATGGAAATCAAAATGGAGGAAAAAAACTGTCCGCGGGTGGGGAACGATCCCAGGTCTTCGCATTACGCGTGCGATGCTCTTACCATTGAGCTACCGCGGAGTCGTTTTCCCATCCACTTTCTGGGGTATTTATGTTTTACAACTAGGTTTGTGAGTGGTGGCGCTGGCTAACACTCCCATGGTTAGTTCTAGTTGTAAAACATAAATACTGCTATTTGAGTGTGCGCCCGTATGATTGATCTTGTAGAACTTGACGCCAGCGCATCGTTTGCTTATGCAATTCAAACTATTGGTGTTTCGGCATATTCCCATCTCCATCCTCACGCCACCGCTCCATATCATCGATGAGACGCCGGCCAAGCCCTCTACCTCAGGGAAACTAAGTGTCGCAGTTGTCGCAGTTACCGAGGCGAGAACTGCATCCCCTTCGATTTACCAAAAGCCTCGAAATAACCCCTGCAACGTCATTGAGGTATACGTCGAAGGGATTCCAACATTCGTACTGGTCGATACGGGCGCAGCAACCTCGGTGTTACGCGCAGGACTTTGCCGACGGATAGGAAAAGTAACGACATCACTTTCCGGGCTCTATTTGAGTACTGCGAGCGCACAGCCTGTCTAACCTTTGGGATCCTGCACTGCAGATGTTGCTATATAGGAGGAGTCTCTTCATGTCATTGATTTCGTTGCACTGCCATCCTGCTCCCACGATGTCATCCTAGGCTGGGATTTCCTTTCGTCAAACAATGCCAATGTTGACTGTTCCCACGCGGAGGTGGAGTTGTCTTTTCTTTCCGATGCAGCTATGGACCAAGATCCTGTGACGTCTACGAAAATGCTTGTTGCCGAAGTTACTGATATCCCTCCTCATTGAGCCGCCGTCGTCTCTGTATCTTGCGCCTCAGCACGTGACGCAACCGTGCTATTCACGCCATGTGACTTCTTCGCCCGTCGCCGCTCCCTTTAGTTGCCCTTTGCCGTCATCGCCCTCAGTGCTAGCCGTGGTGCTACGTGTGTGCGTGTAATGCGTCTTTCCTGCCGATTACTTTGCATCGCGGAGAATGCCTCGGTTCCGCTCAAACAGTGGATTTGTCAATGCTCTTCGATGCTCCGGACGACGCACATTTGACGTCCCTCGCCGCGCCCGACAGTGCGACTCGAACGCCGTTGGAGTGCTTCTATCTATCGATCTCCGGTTATCTTACAACCACACAACGTGCGCAACTTGTCAGCCCACTTCGCGAATTTACTGCCTCTTTCGACTGCGATCAACATTATCTTGGCCGCACCACCCCAGTATCGCACAGCATCGACACCGGTTCGCACGCCCCACTCCGGCAGCGTCTTCACCGTGTCTCAGCGGCTGGACGCCATGTTATCGACGAACAAGTGAGCGATATGCTTCGGCGTGGCATGATTCAGCCATCCCATAGCCCGTGGGCATCGTCAATCATCCTCGTAAAAAAGAAAGATGGCTCTATTCGCTTCTGCGTTAATTACAGACGTCTTAACAAAATTATGGGCAAGGACGTATATTAACTACCGCGCACAAATGATGCTCTTCACTGTTTGCAAGATTCAGAGTTCTTTTCCTCTTTGGATTTGAGGTATGGATATTGGCAAGTCCCCATGGCAGAGGCTGACCACTCAAAAACCGCGTTCGTCACACCGGATGGATTATAGGAATTTTATGTCATGCCCTTCGGTCTATGTAGTGCGCCAGCTGCATTCGAGCTTATGATGGACAGTATCTCGCGCGGTCTCAAGTGGCACAAGTGTTTGTGCTACCTAGATGATGTCGTCGTCTTCTTACCTGATTTCCCGACTCACCTCCAACGACTAAGGCTGGCCTGCAGCTTAACATCAAAAAATGCTTCTTTGCTGCTCGTAAGCTCATAGGCTACGTCCTATCCAAAGAAGGTGTGCTTCCGGATCCGGCAAAACTCCGTACAGTTGGGCAGTTCCCCAACCCACCAACCAGAAGACACTATGCAGTTTCGTCGGCCTCTGCTCCTATTTTCGCCACTTTGTGAAAAACTGCGCTATGATCATCACTCCTTTGACTATACTGCTGGCTCCCGACAACGCCCTATCCGCCTGGTCGAAAGCACGCGATGACGCGTTCACGACCCTTCGAGCCTTCGCTAACTGCTCGCCTCTCCTCCTATTGTGTGACATTTTGACCCCGTTGCCCCAACTGAAGTCCATACAGATGCTAGTGCAGTCGGCCTTGGGGCGGTTCTTGCCCACCGCAAACGTGGTCTTGAGGAATACGTCATTGCTTATGCTAGCCACACGCTCACGAAGTCAGAGCTAAACTACTTTGTTACAGAAAAGGAGTGTTTAGCCATGCTCTGGGCCCTTACGAAATTTCGACCTCATTAATACGGCCGCCCATTTGATGTAGTAACGGACCACCACGCGCTGTGCTGGCTCTCCTCATTGAAAGACCCCTCTGGCCTCCTCGCCCACTGGGCGCTCCATTTGCAAGAGTAGGACATCCGTGTCGTGTACGACTCTGGACGCAAGCACGTCGATACCGACGCTCTCTCCCGCTCGCCAATTTCACCTGAAGTACACAGTCTTTGCCCGCTGAACTTTGTCCTGTCAGAACTTGTAATCGATGACATGCGTTCTGAGCAGAGCAAAGACCCGTGGATTTCCTTGCTTTTGAAGTTTTTGGCTGATCCTGCAACTGTTAAGGCATCTAAGACTCTACGGTGGCAGGAGCATCACTTTGTAATTCGCGACCAACTCCTCTACCCTCGCAACTATTCTCCCCGATGGCCGGCAATGGCTCCTAGTAATACCGCGTCATCTTCGGGCTGATTTATGCGCATCGTTTCATACTGATCCCCAGTGTGCACTCAGTGGCGCGTTAAAGACCTACACCCGCCTTCGACTCTGATATTACTGGCCTGGCATGTACAAGTTTGTTCGCAAGTACGTTCGCTGCTGCCTCGACTACCAGCGCCGAAAGTCGGTCCCTACTTCCACTGCCGCACCTTTACGGCCCGCTTCCTTGTACCGGTGCTGGCAACTGCTGGATTATCGTTGCAGTGGAACATCTCACACGCTATGCAGAAACTGCTGCACTCCCATCTGCAACTGCCCAAGACGTTGCATCATTCCTACTGCGGCATCTTGTTCTTTGTCCCGGAGCCCCTCGGAAACTTCTTGGTGATCGAGGCCGCGCTTTTCTATCTGAACTCGTGACGTCGCTTCTGAACGAGCGTCACATCATCCACCGGACCACTCGCGCATACCATTCGCAGACGAACGGGTTGACGGAGCGTTTCAACCGCACTCTTGGCAACATGCTCGCCGCCTACGTCGCGTCTGACATTCTAACTGGGACGCTGTGCTTCCGTTCGTCACGTTCGCCTATCATACTGCCACTCAAAGTCTCAAACCACCACTGGTTTTTCTCCGTTTTTCTTATTGTACTGGCCGCGAACCTTCCTGCACCATCGATACAATTCTACCCTACCAGCCTGATTCATCGGAATGTGTTCCTGTATCTCAAGCTGCGGAGCATGCTAAAGAATGCAGATAACTCGCCCGTTGTCTTACCACCGCAGATCAGACACAACAGAAGCTTCGTCGTGGTGGCTCTGTACCCTCCAAGCTTCCCTTCCGATTCTTTGGTTTGGCTGTGGGTTCCACCTTCAGCTCCCGGCTTTTCTTTTAAGTTGCTCCCAATATATCATGGTCTTTACCGTGTAATTGCACAAACCTCCCCGGTGAACTGCGTCATAGAGGCTGTGTCGTCGTCTTCTAATTAGCGCCGCCGCGGTCGCGAAACTGTTCCCGTAGATCGGCTCAAGCCCTTCTACGATCCCTCTATGTTACCATATGCTTAGATCGCCAGGATGGCGTCTTTCTCTCCGGGGGACAAATGTAACGAAGAAGTGCCGGTCAAGTGAAGAAGTGAAGGCCGGTTCTGACTGCCGCACAGAGTTCGACCACGCGCTCCTTGCGTACCCTCTCAATAACCATCCTGACTATATATATATATATATATATATATATATATATATATATATATATATATATATATACAGTGTAAAGATGAAGAGATGTATATGGGCAGCGAGCGCTAGGGCGAGAGAAGACGACGAGCGAGGAAGATGAGAGAACAGCTGGCCCAGGAACGGGTGCTATCTCTGTGTCTCCTTTATTCCGTTACAATATATATATATATATATATATATATATATATATATATATATATATATATATATTGTTACGCGCAAAGGGGAAATATATATCAATCGATTGCTCGCGATTAAATCATTATTTGAAAAAAATGAGCTTGAATTGCCCCGAAAAAGGCACTACTGGCATTAAAATCGCTTCCAACGCTTGTCGAATGGATGCCGCAGTGCTACAGTTAACCTGCCGAAAGGGGGGGGGGGCACCTTTTTTTTTAAATGAAAGGGGGGCGGGTCCCCCCGCTCCCCCCCCCCCCTCTCCCTGACTTCAAGCACTGACGTTCTAGCATCTGAGCTAACCAGGAGACTTGCAGACAGCCATAGCGAGGCCCGATTTGTCGACAACTCAAAGCACAGGGGCACCGAATCTAAAGGTGGAGAAAGTTGATTACAGCTCGACTGATGTGCCACTTGCTTGATGTACAGCTTTAAATCGTTATCAGAATATATAGCCCACCGGTAGTGACGTCACGGATCATTACAGTCACTCAATTTAGAACACGCGCTGCCAAAACGGCGCTGCGATAATTGCAATTTTAGGGCGCCTACATACGGGTGAGATGTTCGCGTGAGGCTCCCTATTGAATGTGCCACAAAAGCAACCGACGCCACTTATTCGGTCCTCCACAAGAACATTTGCGACTGAATCGTATACTGCTATTTGAGTGTGCGCCCGCATGATGATCTCGTGGATCTTGACGCAAGCGCATCGCTTGCTTACGCAATTCAAACTATTAGTGTTTCGGCATATTTCCGTCGCTTTTACTCTGAGCACATAATAGCTTGCGCTGCTTCGCGAATTTCTCTTTCGGCGTTGTAAGTTGGTCCCCATATTTTGTGCCTGGACTACTCCAGAGCACTCGTCCGAGCTTAGAGAGTTTTATCGCCGCGGTTAAACATCCGTACTCCAGTGCTTGAACTCCCACTGCTGTTATCCCATGCGAGCAAGTGGAGACAAGAACACCACCAGGTGTACTCTCCCCTCCTGTTCCCCTAATCCGCTCCATGCAATTCCCTTCTCGCCCACAGCACCTTTTTCACAGGAGACTGTAGGCACGGCAGTGCGATGAAATGCAAATGAAGAAAGAAGTACATACGACAAGGACTGACTTGTCGCCAATCGCGAGTCCCTTTGTGGTATTGTTTCTTCGCCTCTTTCCGGCGCAGACCCATCCGCGTGCAGTTGTCAGAGTGCACGACTTATAGTGTTAACCAACGTTCCTAGCTCCTTTTCGCGAGTTCTAGCTTCTTGGGAGCTTCTGTGACTTAATTATCCTTCTCCTTGGGCGTGTCTGGAGACTTCCCACGTTTTGAGTCGGTGTCTGTCGCCGCATATCCTGCCGCAAGCAAAGTGTACGCCGCGGAAGAAAAGGATTTGGCGCCAAAACTATCAGTGCCGCCGAATCTGAGTATCGCCATCTATAGCATTCCTTGTGAAGACGTGCGTGCACGTGTCTCCATTCCGCGGAAGGAGCAGCGCGCGCAAGCCCACGTGCGCACGTCACCGTTTATCCTTGTCCCCCTCACCTTGTGCGCTGGCCCACCTTCATGATACTCTTTTCGCGCTCTGTGACCACCGGCCGCAGTTTATATCCATGTTTCGCATGGACGGTTTTCTGTGTACCATACCACGTTGCAACGTTATTGCCGCTACATGATGACACTTCTTCGGTATAAGATCTAAACCTGCGAGTGCCTGGGAAGTCTTACCGCACTGCTTAGTCCGCCGCCGGTCGGAGTCCCTTTTACGGCACTTTCGGCCTTCTCCGGGGACTGCGAAGTCTGCACGGTAGCGGGTGCCGACATGGTCGACACCGACGTCGTCATTGGTGGCTTGGTCTTACTCGGAGAGGCCGCGGCTGAAGCAGTGGGAGAGAGACGCCTGTGGTGCTTCCAGTAATGCAGGCCGCGAACCGAGCGTTTCCTTGTTCGCTTCTTTTTGCCTTCTCGAGGTGCGGGCGCGTCCTCGCTGCCACTCTTCGCTCCCGGAGAAGAGCCGGAGCTTGCCGGCAGGCGAACCGACGACCTCGAGTGAGAGGAGGAACCGGGGCGCGAGTGCCGCGACGATTTGGGCTCGACGTTCATCAACGAAGCTGCGGCTTTGAGATCCATGGCTTCGTACCTGCGTCAATATAACGAAGCGCTTCGTCTGAGCGCGTCCGCAACTCCATCTCTTCGCAGCGAAGTCGCCCATAGTTCGGGTCGCTGCGCGGCAACCACGTGAAACGTATTTGCAGCTTATTTTCGGAGTGACGCGCGTCGCGCCTGGCGTCAGTGCGTCCAATTCCCGCGGCGCAATAACTACGTGCGCTGTCACCATGGCTGTCACCAAGACCGACAATCAAGATCGGAGGGACGGTTACTTTGATTTGCGTAACTTTGAGCTAGACAACCGGAACGTGGCGCGTCCTTCTGCATTGTGTCAAAGATACATAAGTTTATTCCAAAGCGTTGCTAAATCAATTGAAATAAATTCAGTGTGGTAGGATAATTTGCGCATTATCTAGTGAGTGCTCATAATTAAGAAGAAACCTTGGTTTGCTGCACAGTCAACTGTGTTGCGTTTTTTCATTCAAGGGAACTGAATATCTGGCTTGAAGCACAAGCTGCTCATTATTGCCTGCAAGCGTTATAGGAAAACTGAGAAACTATTCTTTCAAGATGGCAGCCGGGACGCGTCACATCGAACATGCTGTCAAACACTCTAGTGCCTTTCACACAGGGCTGCACAAGTATCATCATCATCGGGACTGAGGACAGCTGCATGGCTAGGACAGCGGAGAGCCGCCTGCCGCGCGAGTGCGTCGCACGAGCCTTGCGCGTATCTTTTGAAGAAGCCGTAAAACAGTCAGGGGGGGGGGGGGGGGGGTCTCATGAGCCCGATGACGCGCGGTAGCGTGAAACCGCAAGAAGACCGAGGCGAGAGGCGCATTCCAGTGTCAAACGCTGAAAAAAAGGAAGGGTCGACCAAGTGTCAACGCTAAGCAAGACATGGTCGACGTAATTGCGCGTGAAATACAGTGCGAAAAAGATTCGGAATGAGTGAATAATGAACATGAAAAAAAAAAATCGCAGTTTCGCCCGAAAGGCGGAGCATCGATTGCGATAGCAAATTGGTGTATGAAGTAAGGATAGTAGTTTTATCGGCCGTATAAACTTGTAAACATGGGCATACTAACTAAATTAAAGGGTGTCAAGCGCGCACAAGCAAACATGAACACATCTCACTCAATGACCGCGGAAACCCGCTGTCAAAACGCCGGAGTGAGGAAGCGTGGCGGCAGCATCGAGCGAATTGAACTTTGTGGTGCCTCTCGCATCAACGCGAAGCCTTGAAAACACAGCACGCGGCGGACTCTGTCCTCGTCGCAGATGGCTCTCAAGATAAGCGGCCAGGGCGGGCGCGTGCGGCCGCCCCGAGTAGAACGCGCACCCCTCACCCTATACCCTCCCCCCCGTGACCTTGCCCGCGACGGAAAACGGCGCGCTTCCTCCCCGCTTTCGTCCCTTCGCGATCGCCGGCTCACTCTCGCGCGCTTTCACTCGCAGGTACACGTACTGCGCGCGGCGACGATTTTATCGCCCTTGGACTTCGTACGGAACCTCACGGCGACGGCAGAAATGCGCCTGGAGTGTCCACGTAATTGCAACCGCAGTAAAAAGACATAATAGAGAGATATAATCAGCATTTTTATCGTCGAATCATTTGAACCACCGTGTACATGATCGAACGAGACAAGGTCGACGTACGGCCTTGTCTTTTTTAGCGTCGACACTTGTTTGACCCTTAACTTCTTTCTTTTTTTTTCATTGACCCAACTTCACAGAACTGGCAAGAACAAGCCGCACGACCGAATGGACATACCCTGACTGAAGGGGAGATGTTTTACGAGTACCATTGTCTGTAAGCTACGCCGACCAAATCTGTAGAAACCCGCCGTGGTAGCGCAGCGGCATTGAGCTGCTAATAAGCCCGTGGGCAATGAATCAAACTCGGCCACGGCGGCCGCATTTCGAAGGGGGCAAAATGCAAAAACGCCGTGTACCGTGCATTGCGTGCACGTATAAGAATCCCAGGTGGTCAAAATTATTTCCGGAGTCCTCCAGATCGGCGTGCCCCATATAATGATATCATGGTTGGGGCACATAAAACCCCGTGTTCAATTTAATTACATCTGTAGAACATTCTCTACCAAAATTTT
>NC_051164.1:38799048-38901956 GCF_013339745.2 Dermacentor silvarum | reverse complement strand
GAAAGAGACGCCTACTTCTGCAGCCCTTAAGGGAAGCACGGAGCAGAACGCGCGTTGTTCTGCGCCGTGGGTTCACTCCCCGTGAAAGCGCGCGTCCCTCGCGCCTTTTCACTCGCACATACAGCGTTCAGCGGCGCGCGGCGACGATTTCATCTCGACTGACGTCATACGGAACCTCACGGCGACGGCAACGGCGATGGCGATGGCGACGACGACGGCAGAAATCTGCTTTGGAGGTCCATATAATTGCTATCGCAATAAAACTTGGAGGACGCGTAAGCTTCGCCTTTAAGAGTAGAACGCGATAGCGTTATCTGCAACACTGAACGTGCGAAAGCCAGCTTACAAAGACCAGCTTACACCGATCCCCTTAAAGTCGGCTTCACTTTTAACTGAAGAGCATTGCTGGAAAGCCGTTTTTGCAGGGGCAAAATAAGTGGTTTTATATTAAAATGTGAAGGCCCTAGCACATTTTTTTTCATTATTTTATTACCTGTTTGCTATTGCCCCGACGCGCGCAGGTCTGGCAGAAATGTTTGAGTTTCCTCGTAGCAGCATTAGGTTTTCTTGTACATTCAAATTGCAATCCTACGCCGATTGGTAAACAATCCGACGGCGAATCCGACGCCGAATGGTAAAGTCGTACTTTACCATTTTTCTGGCGGATTTCACTGTGAGAAATTCAATTTTTGTTCACCAAAACCTTGCACGACGTGGAGGGCCTGCACGGTCGTTGTGGTTGGATGATTTTCTCCGCCACCCGCGATCACACGCCGGTTGCCGACGCCGGATTTTCTGCGACCAAGGAAGTTCTTAACGTGATAGCGTTGAGGGCCCCGTGCGGGCTTTTTTTTTATATATACCCTCCTAGGTGCAGTCTCACCGCATCCAAAGCTTCAGACGTGGCGTCCCGAGTCAGCGACTCCGTGGCCCTCAGCGTCCAGGCCAGAGCCATCTGTCCAGCAAGGTCCGAAGCCAGGGCGCTAGATGGTGCCCAGAGGGAGCAGACGTAGGCGTCCAGGTCCACGCAGGGGTCCCCTCGGGTGTCCAGATTGCGGCGGAAGAAAGAGGCATGCTCTCGGCAGGCAGCAGTGACGCACACGCGACTCGTCAGTGCCCGTTGGCTTTGAAGTGTTCCCGACGGCGCGGAGCGGTAGAAGTAGTAGACTACTGCCAGAGCAGACGCTACGCCCACGAACAGTGCCAGCACAGCCAGGACTCTCTGAGATGACGGCCATGGCCGTCGCTGGAGCCTCACACGCTGTGTTTGCAGGAAGGAGCTCATCGTGCTGGCCTGCGAGACGATCATGAAAGGAAAAAACTGACATGCTGAAAAGTTGCATGCAAGCTACAAAGAAAACCCGCGCGGGATCCTCAGAAAGAAAGCTCCGCGGTTGAAAGTTCGTCGTTGTCCCGGAGATCCAACCCGAGACAAACGATGTACGTTCGAAAGGGCTTGAAGTCTCCTTTCAGAGGAGGGCAGGGGGAAGTGGCTCACACGCGTTCATATATATATATATATATATATATATATATATATATATAATGTAAGGAAGAAGAAGTGCGTCGTGTAGAGCTCCGCAGCCGGATCGCCAGCGCTACTGAAGTGGGGTTCGGGCTCGACGCTGTTCCTGGTGCGCCTGGCTAAACCTACGCTGTTGTGTCTTCCTGTCGGCGTCCTTCGTGTCGTCCATAGCCGTGTTAGACTTCCTTGTCATAATATATATATAATGAATGAGAAGAAAAGGAACCGAGGGGTCCGATTTTTATTAATCATATCATAAGAACCCAACAAACAATGACACCAAGGACAATATAGGGGAAATTACTTGTACTTACTAATTGAATTCAAGAAATGATAATTAATGGAAATGAAAATGGATGAAAAAAGCAACTGTCCGCGGATCGGGAACGATCCCACGTCCTCGCATTACGCGTGCGGTGCTCTTACCATTGAGCTACCGCGAAGCTGTTTTCCTATCCACTTTGTCGGGTATTTATATGTTTTACAACTATAACTAACCATGGGAGTGTTAGCCAGCGCCACCACCACTCACAAACCTAAGCGGCGGATGTGGAACATCCTTTCTACCGCAGGTGTCACGAGCACCTGATCTTTTTGGTTGATGGCAACTGGTCAATAAACCCACATATGCTACCTGAAGGCATCAATGTTGCCGGATTCGAGCCCTCGTGAAAGGGAACCGAGGGACCTGATTTTTATTAATCATATCTTAAGAAGCCAACAAACAATGACACCAAGGACAACATAGGGGAAATTACTTGTACTTACTAATTTAATTAATGAAATGATAAATTAATGGAAATCAAAATGGAGGAAAAAAACTGTCCGCGGGTGGGGAACGATCCCAGGTCTTCGCATTACGCGTGCGATGCTCTTACCATTGAGCTACCGCGGAGTCGTTTTCCCATCCACTTTCTGGGGTATTTATGTTTTACAACTAGGTTTGTGAGTGGTGGCGCTGGCTAACACTCCCATGGTTAGTTCTAGTTGTAAAACATAAATACTGCTATTTGAGTGTGCGCCCGTATGATTGATCTTGTAGAACTTGACGCCAGCGCATCGTTTGCTTATGCAATTCAAACTATTGGTGTTTCGGCATATTCCCATCTCCATCCTCACGCCACCGCTCCATATCATCGATGAGACGCCGGCCAAGCCCTCTACCTCAGGGAAACTAAGTGTCGCAGTTGTCGCAGTTACCGAGGCGAGAACTGCATCCCCTTCGATTTACCAAAAGCCTCGAAATAACCCCTGCAACGTCATTGAGGTATACGTCGAAGGGATTCCAACATTCGTACTGGTCGATACGGGCGCAGCAACCTCGGTGTTACGCGCAGGACTTTGCCGACGGATAGGAAAAGTAACGACATCACTTTCCGGGCTCTATTTGAGTACTGCGAGCGCACAGCCTGTCTAACCTTTGGGATCCTGCACTGCAGATGTTGCTATATAGGAGGAGTCTCTTCATGTCATTGATTTCGTTGCACTGCCATCCTGCTCCCACGATGTCATCCTAGGCTGGGATTTCCTTTCGTCAAACAATGCCAATGTTGACTGTTCCCACGCGGAGGTGGAGTTGTCTTTTCTTTCCGATGCAGCTATGGACCAAGATCCTGTGACGTCTACAAAAATGCTTGTTGCCGAAGTTACTGATATCCCTCCTCATTGAGCCGCCGTCGTCTCTGTATCTTGCGCCTCAGCACGTGACGCAACCGTGCTATTCACGCCATGTGACTTCTTCGCCCGTCGCCGCTCCCTTTAGTTGCCCTTTGCCGTCATCGCCCTCAGTGCTAGCCGTGGTGCTACGTGTGTGCGTGTAATGCGTCTTTCCTGCCGATTACTTTGCATCGCGGAGAATGCCTCGGTTCCGCTCAAACAGTGGATTTGTCAATGCTCTTCGATGCTCCGGACGACGCACATTTGACGTCCCTCGCCGCGCCCGACAGTGCAACTCGACCGCCGTTGGAGTGCCTTCTATCTATCAATCTCCGGTGATCATACAACCACACAACGTGCGCAACTTGTCAGCCCACTATGCGAATTTACTGCCTCTTTCGACTGCCATCAACATTATCTTGGCCGCACCGCCACAGTATCGCACAGCATCGACATCGGTTCACACGCCCCCACTCCGGCAGCGTCTTCACCGTGTCTCAGCGTCTGGACGCCATGTTATCGATGAACAAGTGAGCGATATGCTTCGGCGTGGCATGATTCAGCCATCCCATAGCCCGTGGGCATCGTCAATCATCCTCGTAAAAAAGAAAGATGGCTCTATTCGCTTCTGCGTTAATTACAGACGTCTTAACAAAATTATGGGCAAGGACGTATATTAACTACCGCGCACAAATGATGCTCTTCACTGTTTGCAAGATTCAGAGTTCTTTTCCTCTTTGGATTTGAGGTATGGATATTGGCAAGTCCCCATGGCAGAGGCTGACCACTCAAAAACCGCGTTCGTCACACCGGATGGATTATAGGAATTTTATGTCATGCCCTTCGGTCTATGTAGTGCGCCAGCTGCATTCGAGCTTATGATGGACAGTATCTCGCGCGGTCTCAAGTGGCACAAGTGTTTGTGCTACCTAGATGATGTCGTCGTCTTCTTACCTGATTTCCCGACTCACCTCCAACGACTAAGGCTGGCCTGCAGCTTAACATCAAAAAATGCTTCTTTGCTGCTCGTAAGCTCATAGGCTACGTCCTATCCAAAGAAGGTGTGCTTCCGGATCCGGCAAAACTCCGTACAGTTGGGCAGTTCCCCAACCCACCAACCAGAAGACACTATGCAGTTTCGTCGGCCTCTGCTCCTATTTTCGCCACTTTGTGAAAAACTGCGCTATGATCATCACTCCTTTGACTATACTGCTGGCTCCCGACAACGCCCTATCCGCCTGGTCGAAAGCACGCGATGACGCGTTCACGACCCTTCGAGCCTTCGCTAACTGCTCGCCTCTCCTCCTATTGTGTGACATTTTGACCCCGTTGCCCCAACTGAAGTCCATACAGATGCTAGTGCAGTCGGCCTTGGGGCGGTTCTTGCCCACCGCAAACGTGGTCTTGAGGAATACGTCATTGCTTATGCTAGCCACACGCTCACGAAGTCAGAGCTAAACTACTTTGTTACAGAAAAGGAGTGTTTAGCCATGCTCTGGGCCCTTACGAAATTTCGACCTCATTAATACGGCCGCCCATTTGATGTAGTAACGGACCACCACGCGCTGTGCTGGCTCTCCTCATTGAAAGACCCCTCTGGCCTCCTCGCCCACTGGGCGCTCCATTTGCAAGAGTAGGACATCCGTGTCGTGTACGACTCTGGACGCAAGCACGTCGATACCGACGCTCTCTCCCGCTCGCCAATTTCACCTGAAGTACACAGTCTTTGCCCGCTGAACTTTGTCCTGTCAGAACTTGTAATCGATGACATGCGTTCTGAGCAGAGCAAAGACCCGTGGATTTCCTTGCTTTTGAAGTTTTTGGCTGATCCTGCAACTGTTAAGGCATCTAAGACTCTACGGTGGCAGGAGCATCACTTTGTAATTCGCGACCAACTCCTCTACCCTCGCAACTATTCTCCCCGATGGCCGGCAATGGCTCCTAGTAATACCGCGTCATCTTCGGGCTGATTTATGCGCATCGTTTCATACTGATCCCCAGTGTGCACTCAGTGGCGCGTTAAAGACCTACACCCGCCTTCGACTCTGATATTACTGGCCTGGCATGTACAAGTTTGTTCGCAAGTACGTTCGCTGCTGCCTCGACTACCAGCGCCGAAAGTCGGTCCCTACTTCCACTGCCGCACCTTTACGGCCCGCTTCCTTGTACCGGTGCTGGCAACTGCTGGATTATCGTTGCAGTGGAACATCTCACACGCTATGCAGAAACTGCTGCACTCCCATCTGCAACTGCCCAAGACGTTGCATCATTCCTACTGCGGCATCTTGTTCTTTGTCCCGGAGCCCCTCGGAAACTTCTTGGTGATCGAGGCCGCGCTTTTCTATCTGAACTCGTGACGTCGCTTCTGAACGAGCGTCACATCATCCACCGGACCACTCGCGCATACCATTCGCAGACGAACGGGTTGACGGAGCGTTTCAACCGCACTCTTGGCAACATGCTCGCCGCCTACGTCGCGTCTGACATTCTAACTGGGACGCTGTGCTTCCGTTCGTCACGTTCGCCTATCATACTGCCACTCAAAGTCTCAAACCACCACTGGTTTTTCTCCGTTTTTCTTATTGTACGGCCGCGAACCTTCCTGCACCATCGATACAATTCTACCCTACCAGCCTGATTCATCGGAATGTGTTCCTGTATCTCAAGCTGCGGAGCATGCTAAAGAATGCAGATAACTCGCCCGTTGTCTTACCACCGCAGATCAGACACAACAGAAGCTTCGTCGTGGTGGCTCTGACCCTCCAAGCTTCCCTTCCGATTCTTTGGTTTGGCTGTGGGTTCCACCTTCAGCTCCCGGCTTTTCTTTTAAGTTGCTCCCAATATATCATGGTCTTTACCGTGTAATTGCACAAACCTCCCCGGTGAACTGCGTCATAGAGGCTGTGTCGTCGTCTTCTAATTAGCGCCGCCGCGGTCGCGAAACTGTTCCCGTAGATCGGCTCAAGCCCTTCTACGATCCCTCTATGTTACCATATGCTTAGATCGCCAGGATGGCGTCTTTCTCTGCGGGGGACAAATGTAACGAAGAAGTGCCGGTCAAGTGAAGAAGTGAAGGCCGGTTCTGACTGCCGCACAGAGTTCGACCACGCGCTCCTTGCGTACCCTCTCAATAACCATCCTGACTATATATATATATATATATATATATATATATATATATATACAGTGTAAAGATGAAGAGATGTATATGGGCAGCGAGCGCTAGGGCGAGAGAAGACGACGAGCGAGGAAGATGAGAGAACAGCTGGCCCAGGAACGGGTGCTATCTCTGTGTCTCCTTTATTCCGTTACAATATATATATATATATATATATATATATATATATATATATATATATTGTTACGCGCAAAGGGGAAATATATATCAATCGATTGCTCGCGATTAAATCATTATTTGAAAAAAATGAGTTTGAATTGCCCCGAAAAAGGCACTACTGGCATTAAAATCACTTCCAACGCTTGTCGAATGGATGCCGCAGTGCTACAGTTAACCTGCCGAAAGGGGGGGGGGGGGGGGCACCTTTTTTTTAAATGAAAGGGGGGCGGGTCCCCCCGCCCCCCCCCCCCCCCTCTCCCTGACTTCAAGCACTGACGTTCTAGCATCTGAGCTAACCAGGAGCCTTGCAGACAGCCATAGCGAGGCCCGATTTGTCGACAACTCAAAGCACAGGGGCACCAAATCTAAAGGTGGAGAAAGTTAATTACAGCTCGACTGATGTGCCACTTGCTTGATGTACAGCTTTAAATCGTTATCAGAATATATAGCCCACCGGTAGTGACGTCACGGATCATTACAGTCACTCAATTTAGAACACGCGCTGCCAAAACGGCGCTGCGATAATTGCAATTTTAGGGCGCCTACATACGGGTGAGATGTTCGCGTGAGGCTCCCTATTCAATGTGCCACAAAAGCAACCGACGCCACTTATTCGGTCCTCCACAAGAACATTTGCGACTGAATCGTATACTGCTATTTGAATGTGCGCCCGCATGATGATCTCGTGGATCTTGACGCAAGCGCATCGCTTGCTTACGCAATTCAAACTATTGGTGTTTCGGCATATTTCCGTCGCTTTTACTCTGAGCACATAATAGCTTGCGCTGCTTCGCGAATTTCTCTTTCGGCGTTGTCAGCTGGTCCCCATATTTTGTGCCTGGACTACTCCAGAGCACTCGTCCGAGCTTAGAGAGTTTTATCGCCGCGGTTAAACATCCGTACTCCAGTGCTTGAACTCCCACTGCTGTTATCCCATGCGAGCAAGTGGAGACAAGAACACCACCAGGTGTACTCTCCCCTCCTGTTCCCCTAATCCGCTCCATGCAATTCCCTTCTCGCCCACAGCACCTTTTATCATAGGAGACTGTAGGCACGGCAGTGCGATGAAATGCAAATGAAGAAAGAAGTACATACGACAAGGACTGACTTGTCGCCAATCGCGAGTCCCTTTGTGGTATTGTTTCTTCGCCTCTTTCCGGCGCAGACCCATCCGCGTGCAGTTGTCAGAGTGCACGACTTATAGTGTTAACCAACGTTCCTAGCTCCTTTTCGCGAGTTCTAGCTTCTTGGGAGCTTCTGTGACTTAATTATCCTTCTCCTTGAGCGTGTCTGGAGACTTCCCACGTTTTGAGTCGGTGTCTGTCGCCGCATATCCTGCCGCAAGCAATGTGTACGCCGCGGAAGAAAAGGATTTGGCGCCAAAACTATCACTGCCGCCGAATCTGGGTATCGCCATCTATAGCATTCCTTGTGAAGATGTGCGTGTACGTGTCTCCATTCCGCGGAAGGAGCAGCGCGCGCACGCCCACGTGCGCACGTCACCGTTTATCCTTGTCCCCCTCACCTTGTGCGCTGGCCCACCTTCATGATACTCTTTTCGCGCTCTGTGACCACCAGCCGCAGTTTATATCCATGTTTCGCATGGACGGTTTTCTGTGTACCATACCACGTTGCAACGTTATTGCCGCTACATGATGACACTTCTTCGGTATAAGATCTAAACCTGCGAGTGCCTGGGAAGTCTTACCGCACTGCTTAGTCCGCCGCCGGTCGGAGTCCCTTTTCCGGCACTTTCGGCCTTCTCCGGGGACTGCGAAGTCTGCACGGTAGCGGGTGCCGACATGGTCGACACCGACGTCGTCATTGGTGGCTTGGTCTTACTCGGAGAGGCCGCGGCTGAAGCAGTGGGAGAGAGACGCCTGTGGTGCTTCCAGTAATGCAGGCCGCGAACCGAGCGTTTCCTTGTTCGCTTCTTTTTGCCTTCTCGAGGTGCGGGCGCGTCCTCGCTGCCACTCTTCGCTCCCGGAGAAGAGCCGGAGCTTGGCGGCAGGCGAACCGACGACCTCGAGTGAGAGGAGGAACCGGGGCGCGAGTGCCGCGACGATTTGGGCTCGACGTTCATCAACGAAGCTGCGGCTTTGAGATCCATGGCTTCGTACCTGCGGCAATATAAAGAAGCGGTTCGTCTGAGCGCGTCCGCAACTCTATCTCTTCGCAGCGAGTCGCCCATCGTTCGGGTCGCTGCGGCAACCACGTGAAACGTATTTGCAGCTTATTTTCGGAGTGACGCGCGTCGCGCCTGGCGTCAGTGCGTCCAATTCCCGCGGCGCAATAACTACATGCGCTGTCACCATGGCTGTCATCAAGACCGGCAATAAAGATCGGAGGGACGGTTACTTTGATTTGCGTAACTTTGGGCTAGACAACCGGAACGTGGAGCGTCCTTCTGCATTGTGTCCAAGATACATAAGTTTATTCCAAAGCGTTGCTAAATCAATTGAAATAAATTCAGTGTGGTAGGATAATGCTTTGCGCATTATCTAGTGAGTGCTCATAATGAAGAAGTAAAGAAACCTTGGTTTGCTGCACAGTCAACTGTGTTGCGTTTTTTCCTTCAAGGGAACTGAATATATGGCTTGAAGCACAAGCTGCTCATTATTGCCTGCAAGCGTTATAGGAAAACTGAGAAACTATTCTTTCAAGATGGCAGCCGGAACGCGTCACGTCGAACATGCTGTCAAACACTGTAGTGCCTTTCACACAGGGGTGCACAAGTATCATCATCATCGGGACTGAGGAGAGCTGGCTAGGACAGCGGAGAGCCACCTGCCGCGCGAGTGCGTCGACCGAGCCTTGGGCGTATGTTTTGAAGAAGCCGTAAAACAGTCGGGGGGGTCTCATAAGCCCGATGCCTCCGAGGCGAAGGGCGCATCCCAGTGTCAAACGCTGAAAAAAGGAAGGGTCGACCAAGTGTCAACGCTAAGCAAGACATGGTCGACGTAATTGCGCGTGAAATACAGTGCGAAAAAGATTCGGAATGAGTGAATAATGAACATGAAAAAAAAAAAATCGCAGTTTCGCCCGAAAGGCGGAGCATCGATTGCGATAGCAAATTAGTGGATCAAGTAAGGATAGTAGTTTTATCGGCCGTATAAGCTTTAAACATAGGCATACTAGCTAAATTAACAGCATGGTGTCATGCGCGCACAAGCAAACATGAACACATCTCACTCGATGACCGCGGAAACCCGCTGTCAAAACGCCGGAGTGAGGAAGCGTGGCAGCAGCATCGAGCGAATTGAACTTTGTGGTGCCTCTCGCATCAACGCGAAGCCGTGAAAACACAGCACGCGGCGGACTCTGTCCTCGTCGCAGATGGCTCTCAAGATAAGCGGCCAGGGCGGGCGCGTGCGGCCGCCCCGAGTAGAACGCGCACCCCTCACCCTATACCCTCCCCCCGGGACCTTGCCCGCGACGGAAAACGGCGCGCTTCCTCCCCGCTTTCGTCCCTTCGCGATCGCCGGCTCACTCTCGCGCGCTTTCACTCGCAGGTACACGTACTGCGCGCGGCGACGATTTTATCGCCCTTGGACTTCGTACGGAACCTCACGGCGACGGCAGAAATGCGCCTGGAGTGTCCACGTAATTGCAACCGCAGTAAAAAGACATAATAGAGAGATATAATCAGCATTTTTATCGTCGAATCATT
Organism: Dermacentor silvarum; assembly: GCF_013339745.2. Taxonomy (NCBI): domain Eukaryota; kingdom Metazoa; phylum Arthropoda; class Arachnida; order Ixodida; family Ixodidae; genus Dermacentor; species Dermacentor silvarum. The sequence continues at coordinate 38,891,768 of NC_051164.1, read as the reverse complement.
TGAACCACCGTGTACATGATCGAACGAGACAAGGTCGACGTACGGCCTTGTCTTTTTTAGCGTCGACACTTGTTTGACCCTTAACTTCTTTCTTTTTTTTTCATTGACCCAACTTCACAGAACTGGCAAGAACAAGCCGCACGACCGAATGGACATACCCTGACTGAAGGGGAGATGTTTTACGAGTACCATTGTCTGTAAGCTACGCCGACCAAATCTGTAGAAACCCGCCGTGGTAGCGCAGCGGCATTGAGCTGCTAATAAGCCCGTGGGCAATGAATCAAAACTCGGCCACGGCGGCCGCATTTCGAAGGGGGCAAAATGCAAAAACGCCGTGTACCGTGCATTGCGTGCACGTATAAGAATCCCAGGTGGTCAAAATTATTTCCGGAGTCCTCCAGATCGGCGTGCCCCATATAATGATATCATGGTTGGGGCACATAAAACCCCGTGTTCAATTTAATTACATCTGTAGAACATTCTCCCTACCAAAATTTTCTGACCACTATCTGTAGTCGGTACCTGCGGGCGTTTTGCAGAAAGGGGTGAGAGGGAATATTTGAACATGTGCATTGCGCTGGAACAGCTGTACGTTGTAAATTGCAGGTTAATTCTCGGATTGGAGTGTGCGCGGATGGACCACGCATCGCGATTTGCTAAAGATGGATTCGTCACTTAAAGTTTATTGGCGTTCTTATCACACAATGATACACCAGTCTTGTTTCCGTGTGCGCATATGCATGGCACTTTTCCTACATAGCTATTGGCGCCACATCAGTTTCCCTAAAAGCCCATTCCACTGAATTCCTACTAGTCCCTACCGTTTCACATTCACCGCTAATTGCGCTGTCCTGCAAACCTGTGTCATTTCAAAGTTTTCCTCTCATTGTCCCTCGGGCCATCTGCCAGCTGTTCCGAAGCCGGAAATTTTGCAGTCTGGGCTACCCACAGCGCCGTTCACAGCGTTCTCAAATGTCCACCCCGTACATGCGTCGTGTTATTTATTATTAACCCCGCTGACAAAGAACCTAAGTCGCTGCTTACCTGTCAACAACAAGGAAGGATGAAACGACTGCCGGCTATCGGGCTGTGTTCACGTCTTCTTTTCGCACCTGCGCGTGGTCACGTGTATATGCTGGCATCAAACTGTGGCGCATACCCATTGAGGGGATCAGCCAAAAATTGGTTGCCGCACGCGAAGTGCAAGTTCCCTTCCTTGAATTTCTCGCCGCAGCCTCAGCGCAGTAAAGCAATGTGACGTCACGAATTTATAAGTATTTGGGTCACTTAGCGGAACAAAACTTATGGGAAATTGCTGTATTGAGTCTTTACTTCATCGCTAGATCGCGTGACGCCCAACATTGGGCGCAGCAAGAGGGCGCGGATTAAGCCATCATCCTTATCGGCTCGCCTTCGCACCCACAGCATATGGCGCGCAGGCTGCTCATTCTTATCGCACTTGGATTAATACGAAACATCACGGCGACGGTGAAAATTCGCCTGCAGTGTGCATATCGCGGAGTAAGATAAACAGGAGCACAGACTCGCCTGGTAAGGCGTTCCATCTTGTGTACAGGGTGAGCCAGCTGTTTGATATTTTTGCGCGAATCATAAGTGGCGCGAAAACTTGTTACAGTGTTTCAGTGGCCCAAGCGCGGCGTATAGTGTAGCGAGGCATAGTGGGCTTTGTGTTTGCTGACAAATTCGTTTGGGTTGAGGGATGCGCGCATTTCCGTTGTTGCCGGCTTGGCGCTGTGTGTGAGTGCGCGCTGGCGAGTACCGCTTGTCGCCTGCCAAAGTTCGCGGGATTTATCCTCCCCCTCACAAAAAGCTCAGCACTGAAGAGGCAGTAGCTCTCAGGCTTATCCAAACACACATTTCCAAACCTACACAAATACAGTAGAATATACCCACAAACATATCACGGCATCTGCCCCTGGTGCGGCGACACACGCCCTACACTCTTTCACGTCTCGTGGAGGTGCGGGGCAAACCACAACACTTAAAGACGCCTAGCACGTCATTTGAGCGGTGGGAGGTACAGCTGACCGGCGATACCCTGGCAGGACAAGGAGCTCTCGTCCAGCAAGTACGTCGAGCAGCCTTGGCCAGTGGAGTCCCGAAATGAGAACACATCCCACTCGTCCTCAAGATAACGACCTAGATGATCCAAATAAATGTTTTCTCTCTCTCGCGCGCGCGGGATAGTTCGTAGCTTTTATGTGCAAAACAGTTTACTACTGTAAGAGTCAGTGCCACAGCAGCGGCTGTCAAATAATCTGATTTCTTACCATGGCAGGCTTTTATACTGAAGTTGCATTTATAATTTCAAAACTGAACTAAAACGCTGTAACGCCTCCCGTTTTTTTTTTCGTTTTTTTTTTCGGTTTAGTTTCAGTTTATTATTCATACAAGATACATATAATGTTAGTAGTATACAGTCAAGGGTCCCAAAGTCAGACGACTGGCGGAACGCCCACGGTGACAGCGCCGCTCGCGCTGTTTACGGCGGGTAAGAATTCACGGCACACACACACACACACACACACACACACACACACACACACACACACACACACACACACACACACACAAAAAAAAAAAAAGAAAAAAAAAAAAAGCTTCGCCGCCGCTCGTATGGCACCGCCTCGCAAGGCGGAACGGTGCGTTAGAACCCTAGTAAGATAACGCTAGAATCAACGCAATCAGCGATCCACGCACCACGCCGACGAGTACGCGAAACTAAGTCCGAAACCACAACAACCGGGGCGGCGCGCGCTAGCGTTCGACGCAAGCCAGGAGCGAGGTGAAAGTCCTCAAGCGCCGGCGCTGCCATGCGCGCTGCAATCCGTCGAGTCCCCACAAAGATGGCGGCGAGCGCTCATCGCGTCTTTTTGTCGTCTGCTAGCCAGAGAACTTCCAGAGAGCAGCCAGAACAAAATCGTCCTGGCAGGTTCTGGCAGCCCGCGGGTAGCCAGAACCGTCCAGCCCGAGTAAAACGAACGCGCGGCGGAAGTATACAGTCAAGGGTCCCAAAGTCAGACGACTGCAGCGGGACCCTTTGTGTGCATCAAGTTTTTTGTGCATTAACAAAATATTTATTTATTTATTGTACCATCAATGCTCTACAGCATTGCAGAGGGGAGGGGTACGAAAAGAACACTTACATATTTGATAAGGAGCACTTCGTATAGAACAGAAAATCAGAAAAACGCAACAATCAAAATAGTCAGAATAAAAGATGATAGCATGTTGAGAAGATTTGATGGTGAATATGATGTATAGCTTTGCTTACTTGAGCGTGTTTTCATGTCTTGTCTGTCTTAATGAACTTGAATTTACGGCATGTGTCGGCCTGTGTATTGGCATGCTTCAGCCGGCGTGCTGTACATTACGCGAGTCCAGTGAACAGGCTAATATTCCCAGGTACAATTAAAGCTTTCAGGTGTGCTTACAACATACTACGCCACCTAATTCAGTGACTGGTGGCAGCAGTGGCCTAAATTAGTAAGGGTACATCGCAGGCGCTCAGGAACGTCAGCACACTTTTGTTTTATGCTTGAACTCTGCTTAAAACAACAATTTTATTGAAGTGACCGACGGGACTGGCACCCATGGAGGCACAAAGCATTTCATGTTGTTTTCTACTTAGATTAGCTTAGTGCACGCAAAGCACCATCACAAGCCAATATGCACCACCCAAGCAGTGCACTGTTGTTGTCGTTATTGCCGCTATTACAGGGTGTTCATTTTTAGTTTTGCAAAATTTTCAGAAATCACCTTTGGAAGGTAGCATAATTCTTACCATTGAGCTGGGTTATTCGATGAGGTGGACATTAGTAGCACGAGAAATCGAAACACATATTCAACTATGAACAGGAATTGACTAATGAACTTCTTAGTTAATTACTTTACCACACATATTGCAACTTATGAATTGTAGCCGGTGAGCTTGTCAGGCGTAGTATCCACTTGGAATGAATTTCCAGAATGACACTGTGCCAAATGCATTGGCGCAGAGCCTCTGCTCCTTCCCCTTTGCTCACGCGGGAAGGCGTCACACCTGAACCCATCTTTGTTGTCTCACCCTTGCAAGCTTTCACTTACACCTAAAGCACAAGAAGACATTTTACGAAACATGACGCTGCTTCACTTCGCGCGATTTGAGGGGTGCATTCGCAAGCAGCCACTTGTATTTCAATCATTTGACCATCTGCGTCCGCGGAAGTTTCTATTTATCAGCCTCGGTATTCCTTTGTGGCGGCACTGAAATTTCGCTATATTGAAGTCGCGCATAACTACACTTCGTTATATTGAGGTTCTAAATACATGTTGTTCTTTGAACAAGAGGTAATGAAAAGTTAAGTACTACATTATATTGATAATTTCATTGTATTGAGGTTTAACTGTATTGCGTTTAAAATTGATTTAATCCGTGATAGTTGGCTGTCTTTCTTGTCTCTAATCAGTACAAGTGTGGTACCTAGTTATGCCTAAATAATTATTCTGTAAATATATGCATCTGCATCTAACTATTCGATACTTACCATTCGTATTCGAAAAAAGTGATATCCGCCCACCTCAAGACAATATGGCGAACGGCTCACAATCTTGTGCTAATATAAGCACTAGATTGTGAGCCGTTCGCCATATTATATGCATTTCCAGCTCCATCCCATCGTGACGTTGGGAAAGTGATCTCCATCCGACTGAATGATCCTCACAAATCCAATGGGGCCATGTCTTTTTAGTTCAGAAATTTGACAGAGTATGTCACAAGAGCCGCAATGGTCACTTACTAGTCTTTATATAAAATTTCAAGCCACTGAGCATGTCACTAGAACTACCATCTGGTTCTGAACTGACATCCCTGTGGAACATTCAGCTCTCCAACATTCTCCGTGACTATCGCCTAATTCCAATGGCACAAGTGAAATCGGTAATGAACTCCGTCAACCAGTATTTCTTTTTTTTTTTTAGTACAGGGTGACAAAAAGCAATACCATCAAATGCACCAATGAAACAAGAGCTCCCTCCAAGCAGGGAGTCGAGGGAGCGCAGGTGCTAATATGGTTCTGGAGCTACCAGGATAATGAAGTTCCGCCCTACTTTGGTGGTTTTTCCAGAGCAGACGAATTTGATGCAACAGGTGTTCTGCATCTGCCACTGGAACAAGTGGCTGGCACTCTTGGTCAGCTGTGGGAACAGTCTTGCTACAAGCAGACATGTCTGCAATGGTGTGTGCCTTTCCAAGGGAATTACCTCAATAAAGTGCATTTGTTAACACTGCCCCGTGTGTTATTAACAAATGCAGTCTCATTACATCTCTGACAGACCTCGTGTAGGTGTACCACACATGTGAGAAAACAAGAATATATGACATATGTACAACCCAGGTTTATTACACCATTGTTCTACATCAGGAGAGCGATTAGTACTTTTTACCTGCTCCCAAATAAAGGCTGCATAAAATATATATATTTTTTTTGTGCTCAGCTTAGGCTGCCTGAAATCTTTGGTAGCCAAGTAGTTCAGTGCTTTCGAGGTTCCCAAAGGCAGCTTTAGCTGTAATATCTATGCAATGCGAGCACAGCCGATGCCAACACAGCTGCTTAGTAAATGCGAGCAAGACTTGCCAATGCACAGTTTCAGCCCAAGTCTGAGGATTATCCCTGAAATGTAGTCCGTCTTCCTCTGTGTACTAAAGTACAAGTACTAAAGTACAACTAAAGTACAAAAGCATTTGGCCACTATATTTAGCAGGTAGCATGATGTGCCCATCATAAAAGTGTTTGCAAAAGATGCTCATGATAAACAGCTGTTCTTCGAGCGCACAATAGAAGTGCACGGTTGTGCAAGACATTTGCCTCTTTCTTCATTGATGCACGTTGACAATATCACTAGCTCTCGAGCAGAGCTACAATAATCTCAAGGGAAGCAGTTTTATGCAAACATCCATTAAAATGTGCCTTGAAATAATGAACCAGTCTGTACCACTCCTTGCTATCATTAGCATTACTTTACTCTTCTATGCGCAGAACCTGCGAGTCCTGTTTAACGCAGTGGTGGTCTTAATTTGAAATTTGAAGGATCGCCTAATTAGAGCATGTCTTTTGCTCACTGACGAATGAGCAGGAAGAAGGAATATAAATCGCCGTAGCGATACTTATAAACGATACCATGTAGTGTGCTAAGACTACATGTTGACTGTGAGAGATGCCTCGTTGGAAGGCTTCAAGTTCATCTTGACCGTATGAGGTTCTTTAATGTGCACTTAAGGCTAAGCAAGTACGGCAGAAACATAGTTAACAAGGTATATATTAAGTAATCATCACCTGAAATTGCATGCATACCACAAATGCAAGCATTACATAGACTGTATACCAAACGTACATAGAAAAATGCATTCAAACAAACCAATATCCATCCTGAGCTCACACCACTATCGAGTGGAGTTGGACATCATTTAAGGGTGCTGTAACATATCAAGAATCGTCATTTTTAAGGAGTTGGAGTTTACAAACAATATAATTATTACATGCAAAAAAACAAGCACTTAAAGAAATCGCTACAGCGTACAAGCTACAATAAACCCAGCAACAACAGTAGCAAAGGTAATACTACGAAAAAAATAAGCGAGCACCGACAGTGGCAGTCACTACTCTATGTCTTTCACACACGATTGATTTATTCCTTGAAGAACCACGTGCACCAGCTAATGGTGTTTTTTGTTGGCATGCATTACACATGTGAATAAAACTGCCACTGCAAGCTACAGAACTCAGCACACACAACCTGTGAAGGTATAGCCACATTTGTGAGAAAATATGTGCAGCACATGATCGTGGCACATACCATAGAGGCTGACAAGAGGCGCATGTTCTCCTCCACATAGACAAATGGCTCTCAGGAGCATGGTTGGCAACAGGCTGCAGATAGCTAGACAGTGAGGCCAATGGAAAGCAGTTTCTTTGCTCACATGGGCAATTGGCACACAAGAATGTTGCTCTCTCTCAACTCTGCCTGGAATCATCGCTGGTCGCAGTGGAGAGCGTGCATTAATTGCAAATCTTATCAAATGACTATCACAGTGGATCAGCAGATGGCCAGTGGCCGTACCTCCACTGGTGCCTTTTGATGCAAGCAACTATATGTGCATATTTATCTGCTAGTGTGGCCATGCCTTGACAACTTTCAATGTTCACTAGTATATTGTGCATGTTTCATTATTACTGCAAGATATCCAAATTTATCAAACATTGTTAGCAATCATTAACAAGATGTTATGCAAACCATGGAATAATTCTTGTTGCACAGCCGAGCAGTTCTGAAGGCATATCAACAACTCCAGTAAGGCACATGAGTGTATCATGTACACTACAGTCGTACCCGGATATACTGAACCCACATGTAACGAATTATTGTGTGTATGAGACAGTTGTAACATCCCCTTGAAAATTTCTGTATAAGAGCTTTATTTTATATATTGAATTACCTATATATCGAACTTTTTGTGATCGCCTTCAGATTCGGTATATCCACGTTCGACTCTACCAGCTTCAGTGCCAAAAACAACTAACATTTGCATAGCATGCATAGTACAAGCTGCACAGCTGCAAGAGTAGAAAACCACCATAAAGTCTTATATGTAAAGTAATCCGATATCCTCCAGTAAAAAATAATGAAGATGCTATGAAAAAAGTTCAACAACTACATGAAACAAGCAACTGAAAATGCAGGCCTTGAATAAAGCAATTTATTTTTCAATTGTGATTTATCTTTCGATAGAGAGCACTAGAATTAATGCATTGAATTCCACCAGTGCAGTGCAGATGGAATGTCCAGTCTATTGAGCAAAGCCATCGTTTATAAGTAACATGCAACATAATTTGTTACCGACAGTTGCTCAGCCATGCAAATCAACTACTATTTCATTCAACAACATTGCACCATACCAAGCAACAACTGGGATATAACCACTTGCAGGATCGTTGAAATATCTGAAGAACCCAAACCGGAAAACGAAAACAAATCTCATTGGTAAAGCACAATATTCACTGAGCTCACTGTTATATAAAGCTTCTATGTCATCCACTTCCCTGGTGAAGTACACCCTCGGCACAAAATAAGTTGATCAGAAAGCTCCCGCCCCCGTACATTCAGAATGTAGCTCACACCATTTCACGTAATTACGTCTTCTCACCACGTCTCCCAAAGGTCGGCGTGCATGCAAATGTGCAGGAGTCTCGCAAACGTGAGAGCACATTCAACATTTGATCCAGCAAATGTTTAGCACAGTCTCCGTGCCGAGTTGGCTGAAAGATCTACTTCTCCTGTGACCTTCCAGAGATGGGTGGCACTGTCGGTGTCTAGCTTCGGTCATTCTTTCTCCGCATGGATCAAAGGTGGTGAACGTGACAATACTGGTGCCAAACAGAAAAGGAACATGCTTGGTCTACTAGAGCTTGGCCCTGAGGCTGCCCATCAGCTTTTCGAGCTTCATGGCCTTTCCCATGTCCCCCTTGATTTTCATCTTGCCACTCATGAAGGCCGCTGTTGGCTTTAGGCTGCCCGCAAACATCTTGACCAGGCTGTCAGTGTCCATGGTGAAGACGACGTCGGGCGAGTTGCCTTCTGACGGCTGGCCTTTGCCTACGCTGCCCTGTCCCGTTCGGAGATCCACGAAGAAGTCATCGCCACCTGTGCAGATAGGAGTAAACAGTTTATCAGCCTGTCAACGGCACATTTTCCCCCAAGCCTTGCCTTGACTATGCACCTTCTGAGGATCACATATGCACTTCATCTATGAAGAGTTACCTACAGACGCAGCAAACATGGAAATGCAATGATTGACAAGCACATTGTTTTTAAATCATGGTGATTTTTTTTTTTCAGGGACCTTGGTGTTGCTAACTTCATCTCCTTCAGGAACATGTCAGTATAAACTTGCTTGGAACAAGTACCGCTTTGGGACCTTTCCAAAACACAATACTTCCAACGAACATTCTGCCAAAATCTAGCAGTGCCTGACGCTGCAAGTAAATCATTCGATGCAGCAGTTAAAAACTCCCATGAGCTGTCGGCAACCTGAAAAAAGCTCTAAGCTGGCTGCACTACTAAGTCAGTGGCCACACATGCTCTCTTATCACTGCCACCTCACACCGCATTTTACCAACACTGCTGGCCAAAGCAATCTTCTACACTCTGTGCACACAGCACGCTCCTGCATGTTCGACTAACATGCAGCAAACTGCACATTAGTGGTATGCTAGATACCAGCTGGAATGAAATGTGAACAGTAAACAGTTGGCTTGTGGTATGTGGAGGGAAGATGCTTCAGCACATGCTGCGCTATCTAACTACAGCCGTGATGTGCCGTCAGGAGCTTTCCATTTGCTGGCACTGCCCTTTAGGGTGATAGATTTCTTTCTACAGCGAGGCTGTTAAGGGCTAGGTTCCCCAGGATCGTGTCCGCATGTAGAAAAAAACTATCATCATCAGCACTGGCTCGAGCGTCGTCATTTTTCGCAGCTGGCTCGTTGGCACCCCTCAGTTTGTGCTCGTGCCATTGGAAGCTGTGCCGAGCACAAGTGCATGCGCAGATCGCAACCGTAGACCGACCGGCATGTACAACAATTTTGGCACCATGTGCGCCACTGATTTTCCACCAGTTGTGCCTTAGCACAGGTGTCAAAACGGATGACTAACATGACTGACAGGTCATGACAACAATAACATCACATGCTCGTCAGTTATGTCATGATTAACGATAATAAAACCACGTGTGGCGCATACCTGCATTGGATATACAGGGTATGAGCCAGGGACAACAAAGAAAGAAAGAAGGTAAGAAAGAAATCATGTGTGGCTGATATCCAACACGGATATGTGGGTATGAGCCGCCGAGAGCAGGAGCGGGAGATATCCTCGCAGGATCCTGACCCTGCCGTGCAGTATGCCGCGGCTATGAAAGCTGTGGCTCATACACTAGTCTATGATGATGGGGCGGACTTGGTGCAGCAAACGCACTACTTGGCCATCGCGTTGGGCGAAAACAAGACGACGGTTTCCTTGCTCTTTGACGAACATGCCGAAGACGCTCAATATAATCAATAATAATAACATATAAATTCACTATAGCAATATTCACTACAGCAGGCCCACCATAGTCACAGCTTTGCTGGTTTCCATCTTCACAGTAGTGGAAGGGCTCTGAATTTATTTCATTCTCTTCCTCAGCTTCATCTGAGCCAATGATGAAGCATGTTGTCATTATCACCATGATTGGGCATTCAGCGTGACAAATACAGTACACTTTCGTTAATTCGACTCTGGCTAATTTCAATTTTCGGTTAACTCAATACCGACCGAAGGTTCCGGCTGCTCATATGGGCCCAAACTTCCGTTATTACAATCTCAAAATTGGCCTTCGCCGGATAATTCGAACTTGACTGGTCAGCTTTACTGCATTACAGCTGTGTTATGCGGGGAAGCATATGAAATTTATTGCGGTGAAACATACCAAGAATAGAAAGGGCCACTGTCACAGGACATACAATGTGCTTCCTAATTATTCAAGCACACACGCCGTCTCTGGTCACAGTACGAGCACTTAGAAGCCTAATAAAGACACTGGCAGCCATTCAGAGTTGTTTCTGACGTTGGTGTGGCGAATTAGGCCTTATTTCGCCCGCCATGAGGGTCTCGTATATGCGACTGTTAAAGGGGCCTAGTACGCGTTCCTTAAGTATAAGCGTGCGCTCGCCTCGCGCTCAAAGAAGCGGAGAAAAACATCCATATTTTGGGAAAGCGAGCGAAAAGGGAGATAGTAAAATTTTAAAAAAGAAAAAAAAATTTTGAGAAGGTGAGGATACGTTTAAAGCCAACAAAAAAGCGGGGGTCTATCTAAACTCTGAAGGCCTGCCAGTAAACTTATTAGACATCTCGGTGCTTGTACTATGACTGGAGACGGTGCATCCACGGGTGTAAATTAAGGCACACATGCTATGCCCCTTAACAATGGCACCTTTCCCAGCTTATTATGCCTCACTGCATAACACGGCTGTATTGTGGCGAAGCTAATTTATAGAGCAAGTTAATCAACAGCATACAGTATAGACCACTTACAACGTAACCGCTTATAGTGCAGGACCGGATATAGTGCGGTCTTTTCAGACTCCCGTTAATTTTCCCATAGCACTCCATGTATACACGTATCGCTTATAGTGCAGTTGCGGGAAACGAAATACGGGTTACAGTGCGGCTGCCTGGGAGTACGGAAGTCAGCGGAGACGGCGAACGCTCCCCTCAAACAGGCGCCCCAAGGAGTGCTCGAGGAAGAAAGAGAGACGAAGTGGAGGAGAAGGGCACGTGGTGCGAACGAACAGCCAGTGAGGCTGAAACCAGAATCTTGAGTGCAAGTCGTGAAATACCACGGCGTGCATAGCGAGCGAGGGCCACAAAACTGCCAATGCCGGCCAACGTTCGCTTCATGATAACGGCAGTAAACGAAACTTCAGAGAGCGGGCGGCGCCGGCAGCACGCGGAGACCGTGGAATGTGAGGGAGGCGGATTTTGCCTCGGCAACTCCGCTGCTTCGGTGGCTCCCCTCGCCCTCCTTCGTAGCTCCCTCACTTTCGACTGTCACCGTGCGCGCGCGCCGCCGCTCCAGCCGGCCCGGCGCCAGCTACACGAAGTTTCGTTTTCTGTCGTTATCGGGAAGCGGGCGGTTGCCGGTGTGGTGCAGTTTCGTTTGGCAGCCTGGGACAGCGCCGCTGCTTCCCTCTGCGCTGTAGCCGCAGCGTGCAAGGTCAACACGTGACTAGAAAGTAGAGGAAGCATAAAGGAGAAAGAAGGGTTCACTGCCATTTTTTACGCATGGCTACGGTAGCGTGGCTGAGACTTTGGCACGTACACGCATTTTCCGGCGCAACGCAGAATCGGCGACCTTGCCATTTGAGAGAGGGTGAATTTCCGCCGCGTTTTTCTTTTTCTTTTTTTTGTTTTGTTCGCGCGCGACATTGAGGGGTCTCTCCTAAGCTTTTAACTCGAAGGCGGTGCCGGAGCAATGCCGGTCGGAGGCGCCGCCACGTGAATTATTTCGAATTAACGAGATTCGACTGTAAATTGAATGCAAACGTTCTAGCCGCATACGCGTGGCGGCTTGGTGCACATGTTTTGCATATGTGCGGGCCTTGAAAATTGTTGCTTTGGTTATAGTGCGGTACTGCTTATAGTGCGGATATTTGCGACTCCGGCGACTTACGTTATAAGCGGTCTACACTGAATTTGGGCGTTTTTTTCTGCCTTAATAAAAATGTAACATGAAATGTATCGTTACAAAGTGCTACCGCTTCTCATGCTGTTGGCAATCACTAAGCTTATCAGCATTTCATGTACATGCCAGTCGAGCACTGCAAGCCTTTGATAACCCGGCCCTCGTCGCTATGTGCAAAGTGAACTGGAGCCCTGCACACCTGCATTGGTGCAGTATTTGGAAGATACAATCATCACAGCAAGATCTATGCACCACAAATGTTTGTTTGCAATGCCAAAACCTGATGAAAGCCCTTTTAGGGCAGCACAAAATCAGACGGAATGATGAAATGAGAAAATTCACAGATATATAAGCTGGGTGCATGTAGAGTTGGAAACAAGAAACTGAAGAGCACTTGAAAAGGCCCCATCCTGTATTAGAGTGATTGTGCAAGATGATGGAAGTGATGACAATGAGCTCAAAGTATCAGGATGCACTGCTGAAATCATGACCTTGTGCTTGCACAGAACAGGTGTCTGGCCAAAGGAGACAGCAATTTATTGCCGCACCCATTTTAAAGCAACAGTGTTAAGGGCCCCATGTCACAGAACATCCAGTGTCGACGTCGCCAGCATTGTCCGTTAGAGAAAGTAATCCCGTTCTAAAGGTGTTTATATGGCAGAGCTTGGAGCAGCGCAACGTCAACTGTCAGCGCAGTAACAGCTTCCAAGCACGAGAGCCGTTGCCAATCAAGAGCGCTCGAGCCACTAGCATTTTGATCCAGTAGCACTGAACCCACTAGCGTCTCTCTTCTTCGCTACAATCACCCCTGGGAGCGATAAGGGAGCCGTCTGGCGACCTAACAGTTCGTCACGATGAGCGGGTCGTAGTAAGGCTTTAGACGGTCGACATGGACAATGTCTCGTCTACGGCAGCGCATGTCTGAAGATGGCTCTACTGGCTATATTACATAGTTCGCAGGAGATGCGCGTTCGATGACACGATAAGGGCCTTCATACTTTGGAACCAGTTTTGATGAGAGGCCAGGCGCAGTGAAAGAGACAGAGAGCCACACGAGCGCTCCCGGATCGAAGGTGACCGTGAAAGTGGCGTCACCGCGAGTGCTCCTCTGGTGCTCTGAATCTTCGGTAGTAAAGGCCCGAGCGAGGTCGTGGCACTCTTCTGCATGACTGACCGTGGCAGATTAGGCACGAACTTGGATGCATCCAAGCGGTACGGCAGAATTGTGTTGATGGTGTGCGAAGGGTGCCGACCATACAGCAAGAAATAGGGTGAAAACCCAGTGGTGGTCTGCGTAGCGGTGCTATATGCGTAGATTACGAAGGGTAGGATGGCGTCCCAGTTTGTGTGGTCGGAGGCGACGTACATTGAAAGCATATCACCGAGTGTACGGAAGCGTTCCGTGAGGCCATTCGTTAGAGGGTGGTACGTCGTAGTTGTGCGATGAACAACGTGGCACTCTTTGAGAATGGCTTCAACTACTTCCCACAGGAAGACGCGATCGCTGAGCAGTTCTTGAGGTGGACCATGCCGCAGAATGAATCGGCGAAGCAGGAATGTGGCAACTTCGCGCGCTGTAGCTGCCGGAAGGGCGTCCGTTTCGGCGTATTGTGTGAGGTGATCGACTGCAACAATGGCCCAGCGGTTACCAGCTGATGTCAAAGGAAGTCTATACAGATCGATTCCAACATGGCTGAACGGTCGGTTAGGGCAGGGTAGAGGCTGCAGACCAGCTGGCGAGAGCTGGGGTGAAGATTTCCGGCGCTGGCAGTCGGGGCATGAGCGAACGAACTTTTGAACGTAGCTGTATATTCCTCGCCAGTAGTAGTGTTGTCGAAGGCGCTCGTAGGTTTTGAAAAGTCCCGAGTGTGCACACTGTGGATCAGAGTGGAACGAAGCGCAGATTTCAGAACGGAGGCTTCGAGGTACTACTAATAAGCACTGGCGGCCGTCAGAGGTATAATTACGTCGGTGAAGCAGGTCGTCACGAATGACGAAATGGCAAGCTTGATGGTGCAACGCACGAGTGGTTGGCTGCGATAACGGATCAGCAAGGAAGTCTATGATGGAGGCAATCCAGGAGTCCTTGCGCTACTTGGAAGCGATGGTCTCAATGTCTATGGAACAAACATCAAGCTGGGATAGTGAGCAGCATGCATTGTCATCAGGCAAGGGAGAACATGAGAGGACGTCAGCGTCAGCATGCTGGCGTCCATTGCGGTACAGTACGTGGATATCGTAATCATGCAAGCGCCCAGCGGGTGAAACGGATATCGTAATCCTGCAAGTGCCCAGCGGGTGAGACGGCTTGAGGAATCCTTCAATGACGACAACCAGCATAATGCAGGGTGGTCCGTGACGACATCAAATTGGCGACCATACAAATAGGGCCGGAACTTAGCAAGCACCCAGATGATCGCCAGGCATTCTTTTTCTGTGACGGTGTAATTGGTCTCAGTCTCAGTAAGCATACAGCTTGCATATGCCACAACATATTCAGGAAACCCTTGTTTGTGTTGCGCTAGGACAGCGCTGAGGCCAACACCGCTGGCATCCGTGTGTACCTCAATAGGTTGGGTCGTAGTGGCACAAAATGGGAGGAGACATCAGCAAACGACGGAGCTTTGCAAACGTTTCGTTGCACTCGGATGACCACGAATGGAGGGGTCCGTTGCTTCCAAGGAGCTTCGTCAGGGGCGATATGTTGGCGGCGAAATTACGAATAAAGCGCCTGAAGTAGGAACACAAGCCTACGAAACTGCGCAGTTCTTTGATGGACATCGGTTTTGGGAATTCGGCGACAGCACGAAGTTTGGCTGGATTGGGGAGGATTCCATCCTTCGAGACGACGTAACCCAGCATCGTGAGCTGCCGCGCTGCAAATCGGCACTTCTTTAGGTTCAGTTGTAGGCCAGCGTTTGTTAGGCATGTCAAAACATGCCGGAGGCGTTGAAGGTGCGTGGTGAAGTCGGGGGCAAAAACAACAACGTCGTCTAGGTAACATAAACACGTGTGCCACTTCAAGCCGCGCAGAACTGTGTCCATCATGCGTTCAAAAGTTGCTGGCGCATTACAAAGTCCAAACGGCATGACGTTAAATTCGTATAAGCCGTCGCGTGTGACAAAGGCTGTCTTCGGTCTATCGGCGTCAGCCATTAGCACTTGCCAATAGGCGGAGCGTAAATCTAGAGATGAAAAGAATTCAGCTCCTTGTAGGCTATCGATAGCATCATTGATTCGTGGTAGCGGGTATACATTGAATATATTTAGGTATATGTATATGCCATGCCTTGCTATATTACATGGGGTATATGCGGGTTATATCGCCACATCATTCTATCACTTTAGTTGCTCATACCTTGTCTTACATTCTTGACAAAGTTACTCCTTGGAATTTGGAGAATGACAGCCCGCAAACAAATGTCGTGAAAGAAAACACAGACAGCGCATGCCTTTTATGTTAAATCTTCTCAGACTGAAATATTAAAAGTGCGAAACAATAACAGAAACCTGAAAATTATGCAATTTTTTTCGGCGTGGCTCTGCACAACCTCCGGGATTGGCCCACGGAAGAGGCCACATTTCTACCAGAACGCTCGCCTTCGTGCAGAGCGTTTGCCACCAGCGTTTTTTGGTAAACATTACGGTTACACAAGCTGCAGTTGCCAGGAAGCTTAAGAAGCAGTCAGGTATCTTTGAATGCTATCGCGTTCCACAGCAAAGCTTAAGCGTCCTCCGGGGTTTACAGCCATCCCACGAGATGAGCAACAGGCTAACTAACCTTTGACTTGGAAGAGGAACAGTCCTCCTGTCTGAGTGACGAGTTCAGGGCTCAGCTTCTGGCTAATCTTCTGCACGATGCCGTCGACACCATCGGCAGCGGGGCTACCGGAAGGAGCAGCCGATGCTGAAAGAGGTGGCGCAGCACTGCTGCCGATGCCCAGCGACGACACCTGCTCCTGGTCAAACTCGGCGAGGACATCGTCCGGAATGAAGAAGTCTGGCTGCAGCTTGGAGCCTGCATCGCGATGAGAAAGAAGTGGTGCGTGTGCTCAGTCCAAAAAGTAGGAAAACTATGCAGATGTGAAAGCATCTGCTACGCTTCAAAATGGTGGCTAGCCGGGCTTCTTGGGACGACGACACACTATTGCAAACCGCGCGAAAACGGGACTAAGATTAAGGGAACATACGACACGTGTGTTGACTTTCAACTAATGTTTGTTGCGCAGAGGCCAGAGATACAGACTGCAAAAAACAAGGCAAATGCAAATAAAATTGCAGCAGAACCCATCTCACGATTACTGTCGACGGTGATGTGTTAGCGTTGAATCATACACATAGCGACACAACGTATTGCCACCCTCGAAACAAGTCATGTATGAGGCCTATACTGAAGCGCGACTCCTCTTTCGCTCATCCCAAATGCCAAATTTGCAGAAATTTGCAGATGGAGCACTGGGCTCCATCTAGCAAAAGTTGCGCATGGCTTCCGAAATTCATGGCGTGCTGGTGCATGCAAACGCTGAGAAACACGTCATACGGTGCGTCATACGGCAACCGTATGACGCGTTAATGAATCTCAGGTGGTCATGAATATTCTGCTGTGCTTTATTGCATAATTAGTAGGGCTGCGTGAATATCAAAATTTTCGAGTACAAATCGAATACGAATACTTAGCTTTGAATATCGAATAATGACATGTACATGTATTTATTAGCAAGTTGAATTCATTTGTTATGTTGAAACATTGCAATTACATTGTCAATGTTAAAGAACTAGACTAGTAGCCGTTATACTAAAACATTGTGTTTTTGGCTCATGTTAACTTGGAAAATTTAGTTATTACCACTAGCTGTTCTCACCAGCCTGTGCCTTATTGTACCGCATCAAATGCCGTAAACTAGGAGGCCTTCAACCCTGTGCTAGCGGTCACTCATCGCACTTGCTGTCAAGGAATAAGCGATTGGGAGGGGGGGCTCAAAAAAAAAAAAAAAAAGGCACAGGCACAGCACCCTTGCTGTGCCTCTTGCTACTGAAAGGCTGGCTTTTTTGCAAAGTTTGGACGTTTAGTGGCTAAGTATGCTTTACAGGCAAAATTTCGTGAGCAGCATGAAATCACAATTTAGCAGACCACCCCAATATTCTTAGATTAGATTGAAACAAATGCTAAGAACCATGTTTGCTCCCGCAAAGCCAGCATTATATTCAATTGATATTCATATCCAACCGAATATTTGAACCATTTGCAAATATCTACTTTTCAAATCCAATATGAATATTAAAAATGTAATATTCGAAGTATTCGAATATTCAATACCCCTAAAAATTAGTCAGGCTAAATAATTAAATTTAGACTTTCAACTGTCCAAGGTTCATAGATAAATACTTTTAGCTTAAGCAGATGTTGCAAAATTTGGAACATTGGTAAAAGAGATGTGAAAAAGAAAACGGAACGCCAAAAATTTTAGGCTCTCAGTGCATTTGTCTTTCCAATTATATTTTAATACGTTAAGTGGCTCAACTTTTGTGATCACTGCCTTGGCTATGCTTGTCTAGCACTACAAGGGTTTCCTGCAAATTTACGTGGACAAACAAGCATATCATATATGAACTTGATGAAAAACAAAGAACTATGTTGCTATGAACTATGCCTAGCCCCGGGCACCAACAACCAGAACCATTGGACAAATAAAGTTTATTCCTATCCTATCCTATACATGCAATGGATTAACACCTTATGTGTTGAAACAAAATTAGAGAGACTCCGAACATGGTCATATTACAAAACATAGATGTTTAATTGTCTGAAATATTGACACCGTTATAGTGAAGCCAAATAAAGCAATGAACATGTCATGTTCCAAGTGACAATATGATTGCACATGGCTGTTACCATTGCGTGTCACCAATCTTTATTTATAACGAAAGAAAAAGAAAACTTCTAGTGACAGTGTATTATGGTATCCCTGAAAGCTGATAGACCAGCGTATTTAAATATTATGTTCATGCAAAGTTTATTGGCACATGTTCCATCACTGTACCTTGCAAGTTGTAATGACTAGTATTTCCGATTCAAAAGTAAGAATAAATGGCTAGCGGTGTGCAAGGAAGTGTTCTCAAATGCGTTCACTATACATTGCCGTACAGCTGTCACACTTTAACGCACAAGCATGGTGAACAGTGGAGGTAACTTTTTTTTATGCCTTTCTATTTTTGTTTTTCTGAGCAGGAACTGCAGTGGAACACCTGAGGCAGTGAAACTTGCCTCTTGAAAGTAATCTTAAACTTCTTTTTCTATATCCTCTTTCCTAAAGAGAAGGCAGGCGTTCTGCCCCTCTCAGAGGCCATTGTCAGCCTGCTTTCTCCCTATTTGCCTCTCTCCATTGTGTCCATTGTATATGTGTGTCTTCCTATTGGATAATCAAATAATGTGTATGCTCAGCTAGTATCTCCACAATAACCAAGAACTCATCCATGCTTCGTTTAGGCTCAAGGGCTAATGGGTCGAACCAGTGGCGCACTGACGGGGGCGGGGGTTTCGGGTGTTGTAACCCCCCTCTGAGGCCGAGTTAACCCCCCCCCCCCCCCCCATGCGTCCAGCCCCACCAGTCAAACGTGTACCTTCAGCGCTCCTGTTCACATTGTCATTCCAATTCAGAAAGTGGCTTGAGGACGAATTTTCCTGATTAACAAAACGCTCTATCACTGTCTTGTATTTATTCATTCACTCTTAAATTACTTTGAGTAAAACGCTGAAGATATAAACATCGTCATCATCCTTGGTGTCATTATTATAAATATTAGGCATTTTATTTTCTGTTGGATTCCTCTGGCTAAAGCAAGGAAATTGCATATTATGCAAAGAGCTTGCTTCCTACCCGCACACACACACACAGAAATTTAACTCCCCCCCTGGCAGAGATCCTGGGTGCGCTACTGGGTCGGACTAGGCTGGGCTGCATTGGGCTGGGCCAGAATGTTTCGGGCCTGGATCGTTCGAGCCCGGGCTGGGTGCGGGCCAGGTTTGAAATCACCGAGCTGGCTTAGATGAGCCAACACGTGGCACTTGCGGGCTCTGGCCAGGCCCGGGCCTGAAAGAACGGCCTGTGCAGTGCTCTAAAGCATGCTGCGAACTCATGAAGCTAATCTGCAGCTACTGGTACAGCCTTTCTCGTTAAGCCTAAGGAACTGAAAAATGAAAAACAGATCTTGGAAACAGAGCCCAATAGACGTTAGAAAGCGGCGCACGCCCTCAAGCGGTCGCCGAGTGCATTCGTGCTTAGGCACCTGCTTTTTGCCTGCCGGGTATATATGCAGAGAAGCTCGTGATTCGTGACATGCTTTTGCTAAACACATAGAACGCACAACCACGGCACACTGCTCAGACGACAGTGGCACGCCATTAGAACATGGGGTAGGTTTTACACTACTACAGTAGAACCTCATTCATTGATCGCCTTACATACGATTTGCCGGCGCCAGTGTTCATGATTGAGAGAACAAAAAATGGCCCAATACAGTTATGCTTCTTTTTTACCAGCTCATGCGTTCCCGGAAAACACTATGTTTCGGCCCCAACATCGTGAAAATGCGACTGTATGACGTTTTCTGGCTGCTAGATCCCATGTACACAAGAAAAGGCACAAGGCATGCGTGGTCAATAACAGTAGCCACCCACTGCAGCATTTACTCTGCAATACTTGACCACCCATCACCTGTGATAACGCTGGCGCGTGCATTCAGCGTCCTATTATGGTATGTACCAGCAAATCTCCAGCTGGGTCCTCGCATGGTGCTTTTTAATAAGGATCTTCACCTATCTGTTTCACAGCACTTTTGATAGGCAATAACTCAAATGCACTGCCATGTTTTACTGCAGGTGGCGTAAAGTGAGCATCATGTTTCACTCTGGCAGCATCATAGGTATTGTATTCTGGCATTGCCGACCAGCTTGTTTTGCTTCGGTTTCCTATCGCTGTCTTAAAACACTATGTAGTAGGAAAATAACAAAGTGCGTCTCGGGTCCCTTGGGCCTCGCCAGCCCGAGGCGCGTCGGTGTTTCGTGTTGCAATCATTCGTGCCGAGTGGGCACGGCAAAACTTCCTGCCAAAATGCCTTGCTCAAGGATCCTACTGACCCAGGCTGAATTCGAGGAGCGCTTGCCAAAGCCGCAGAAATGACGAGCGTCCCGACCCGCTCGAGTCCTCCTAGCTTGGTGAGCATTGGCATCTCGTGCTGCAACAATTTCCGCAACGCTTCGCATTACACTGATGCAAACTACAGTTCAGTTTGTGAAATTTTTTAGTCGCTTCGGATCGTACAGCCCCTGCGGAAAGAGATTAGCACAAGTGACTGGCGGCCTGAGCGGCAAAATCACGACACGCGGCAGAAGTGACTGGTTGCTGGAGCGGCACATTCCATTTTCCAAAGCAGGGATGGCCATCAGAAAGCACGTCGTGATTTTGTTGCTCCGGCCACCAGTCACTTGTGCCACGTGTCGTGATTTTGCCGCTCAGGCCGCCAGTCACTTATGCTAATCCTTTTTCCTGGGACTGTAGTTCTTTCCGGTCAGTACGTTTTTTCTCGCGCTTTTTCGAAAACGTATGAACGCTCGTGTGTTTCATGTCTACCTATCATGCTTGTGTTGCGCACTAAAAGCCTCAAGTATGAACGAGGTTCTACTGTAATTTGTTGCATATCGGCTGGCTGTATTCTCGGAGACATTCACAGCAAAGCAATCACAGCACAGCGATAGGTCGCATAAACAGCTTCCTGTGGGGCTCTTCGCCGTGTGTGTTATGGTCTGGAATATGCCCCTTGTCATTTAGAATAACAAAAATGTTATTTTGAATGGACATCTGTGAATGTGTCTTTCAGCGCACTTTGACAAGTTTCTGGGGACAACTAATGAATTGCTTGTGAAAATTGCCTGCCACTCGCGCATTCTTTCAAGCCTCTGCTAAAAAAATACGCCTTGGTGCATACCGGTAACAGCTATGAGATTCCCACAATTGTGCTTTTTTATCTTTAAGAGCATGCAAGAGCACGCACTGTTTCACAAAACGCACAACCCCGATTGATTGCAAAAGCTGTCCGACAATGTTTACAAGCCTTTCTCACATTTTGCGGGCAGTTAATTTCTCAGAGGTTTCTCACAGAACAGTGGTTGCATCGGCAAATGCAGCCGAAGAGCCTGTGAAAAAAAACATCAGCTGCTGATCCAACACATCTTCGCGCATCGAGCCAGCGTGCGCAGACGGTGCGTGACATTTTGTGCATGTTGAAGAGCGGTGTGAGCTTGGGCTGGCTCGCGCTGCGACGTCCACGCACCTGGAGCAACATTACCCACAGGGACCAATCAAAGCATGCAGTTTTCCGAGCGTTTCAATGGCAAGAGGGCTCATCACAGCGACGGTATGTAGCTACGCAGCACATGGCATCCAAAACCAAAACTGGCATTCACATTTCCCATAATGCGCTTGGCGCCATAGGTGGAATTGACTTTTCTAAAGTCGTCCTCCATTGTCATTAATACTTTGTTGCCGAAGCATCATGACACAATCTAAAGAAAATACAAGCATCAGTTGGGAAAATGAATGGGATGAACAGCGCAGGGCAGCGACCTGAGAGATCCGAAGCAGACAGCAGCCACTTTTACGGGCGCCACCACGTTCCCTTGTTTCACTTACGTGCGTTAGCATCGAACGTCAAATCCAGAAAATAGCATATGCACGCAAGAGCCCCGTTGCTGTTTACGTACAGGGCACATGCAGTGTCGATCACACAAGACTAGCGCTAAGTCCTTGCGTTACCTGCTATGCTAAAACTAAAGAACCTAAAACTAAACTGTACTATGAGGAGCTCCTCTGCTGTAACAAAACCTGCACTCACCAGGCACACATGAATACTGCTCGAAGTCCTTGATGCCTTCCTCACGTAGCAATCGCTCGTCGATGCAGAAGTTGCCAGTGAAGGACCGGCTGGGCTTGGTCAGGATGGCGTACGCAGCATCGGCCATAATGGCTGGCTTGCGGCTCGTGCTTTGGCCATGCTCAGCACCCATAAGCATCTCAATGGCCGCTGTGTGGATGGCTGTCACAGAAGCGGTGGAAACAAAGTTTTTTTTTTTTTCGTGTCAAGGTTACACATCATATATGCAATCTCTGAGGCATGCAATGTTGCCATATGTGCATATGTTCTTTCAGAACAAAAAATTCTGTTATCCTATTGAACAGAACTGACATGTGCCTCTCATCACATGCAGTAACTTCACATATGTTCTTGAAAAAAAAAATGCAGAGAAGAACATACTAACTGAGAAAACGTACGACTCGAAGCAACTAAGAAATCTGACAGGCTCAACTGCATACCTGCCGACCTGGCGACATAGAAATTAGTAAAACGCTTAAAGCCGGGGGGGGGGAGGGGGGGTGGGGGGAGCCCACCGTCTTTTTTTATATTGTAGTTCCGAGGGATTTATCTTTAGCGCCAACCTTAATCATGTTTTGCAACCATGACTCAAATCGGTCAGAGAGTAATCAGCAACAACTTAACATGGCAACAATTTATTTTTACAGTGATTTTGGTGTTGCAGACTTTGCCAGCTTGAGAAAGTTCTCCGTGTAACTTTGCTCAAAGCAGGTTTCACTGTGGTGCCTTTTCACCTTCAGCAGGCTCTCAAGGGTTTTTTCACTGACAGGTGAGCAAAACTCCGTTCCGAGTTTTGTTCACAGTGCTGAATATTCTCTCGCATTCAGCATTACTGTGGGGAATGGAGAGGATGCCCAGCATAACCATTGAAGTTCTGTGGAACCTGAGCAATCCGTCAACACTTCGAAGAGCTCCAAAACGTGCCCACTGCACGTCACACCTGGGCTCGTTCAAAATGTCTGCTGGAACATTATATGCTTGTAAGCTCGCAAACTCCAGCTCAAGTTCATCAATTGCCTTCTCTTTTGATTCCCCACTTTGCTGCGGCAAAAGAGCAGGGAATGCAGTGATGAAATGTCGTACACTGCTGAATGAAGCAGTCTCCAATGACTGCACTTAGGCAACATCAGCGATCTTGAGGTTGATATCATCCAATGGAAACTGTATGACGAATATAATCACATGATGCTGTAAAGTATAGACGTACAGCTGAAAAGAACTGTTCTCTCTCACTTGACCTCAGTGTCTCAACAACAGAATGGGTCATGCTGCCAATGATAAGGTCTTCATCACGTTTCTGGTTCTTTGCAGCTCCATAGGAAACTTCAAGCAATGAATTGCATTCTTTGAGAACACTAGGCCGCACAAATCTATTGAGGAGATCCTCGAGTAGGCAGTTCAAGAGGCCGTTCAGTACATGAATATGGGGAGCCTGTTCTTGAAGAAGGAAGGCAGTTTGTTCTCTCAAAAATCGGCACTACATTTTGCAAGAAAAGACAGCATGCACTACTTAGCTCCGATGAAAAAAAAAAAAAAAAAAGGTTCTCTTCATGAGTCACGAGGTTGGTTTGTCCAGATTCTGTGGTCTGAAGCTTCATCTTTTTGGCTTGAGGAGCAAGATGAACACTTTTTCTGTTTAGTGGGACTACATCGGCGTCGGCGTTGGTGCTTTTCCCCGAGGCCTACAGTAGACTTTGGGGTAGGTGCAGAGTTCTTGGAGGTTTCTTGAGAAGTCTTTGGAATCTGGTACGACTCCAAAAACAGGCTCTGCTTATTCCAATTCTCCACCTCACACAAAAGAAAGCTGAGAAGTGGCTTCCACTGGTCTAGAAGTCTCTTTAAACACTTTATCAACGAAAGCCAACGTGTTGGCGAATGCATCAGCATCTTCCTCACCTCGACGTCATGCATTTGCTGCAACTCTTTGAGTCGATCTTTCCATTTCGCACTTTTTTCAAAGTAAAAAAATATGTCAATAAAATATTGCAGCACGCCGGGGCGGCCATGGGGTCGTGGTGCACGGTTCGCAATGGCGTGCTTTCGTTTTGTGCTAGCGAATTGCAGTCTCCGATTCCTCTCAAGTGTATCTACAACTTTTGCTTGTGAAGGAAATGAGTCATGGTGCAGCCTGTGCGATCAGCGCAAACAAAAGGCTGTTTTATTTGAGTTTCACAGTCCGACTGTGTCACTACCACAATTAAATCTGTGTGCTATCAGGTTCGTGGCATTCAAAGTGTGTATTTAGAGTCTGTGCGCTAGACCATGATGGAACAGTAGAACTGAAATGTGTTTCGCATATTACTCGCCAACAAGGCTTGCCGAATATATTGAATATTCGAAGACAGTCAAACCTCGTTAATACGAAATCGGCCGGGAACAACGTTTAGGTACACACTAAACGATGTACGAATTTACCGCCAATGCCAGTTTAGTGGCTACTTACCGGCCGGAAAAGAACTACGTCACGATGCTCTCAAACACATGCGCTCGGACAGGCTTTATTTGCGGGTAGGCAGCAAAAAATCGGCAATCTTCACTTGATGCCATGGCGGCCTTGCTGCGACGACGACATCTTCGAACTCGATAAGGCCGCGAGCCAGTTTGTCCATGAGGCCCCGCTTACTAAATTAACAAGCACGGTGTAACATGCGCACAGGTAAACATAAACACATCTTGCTCGATGACCACGTAAATTCGCTCTCAAAACGCTGGAGTGAGGAGGCAAGGCAGCAGCAGCGAGCGTGCAGTCTCTCGCTTCAACGCGAACTAGACGTCGAAAGCACAGCGCATACGAAGCTACCGGCACTAGTTGCACTTTGTCTGCAGATAGCTTTGAAGATAAGGCCCACGTGGGCGCGAATTTTTTCCACGCCGCAGATCACTTTCAAGATATGGCACCCGCTGCCGAAGTAAACTCTTCCCCTTTCTCCCCTCCCCCGCCGTGCCTCGCACGTGACAGAAGCGAGCTTCCGTCCCGCCTTTCTCCCACGCGCACGCGAAATTGAGTCAGCTGACCCTCGCAAGCTTACACTCGCACACACAGCATATGGCACGTGGTGATGATGTTGCCGTGTTTGGACTTTATACAGAACCTCAAAGCGAAGTCCACGGTGACAGCAGAAATGTGCTTCTGCATGGTTACAACTTCAATTGGATTCGACTGCGACAGCGAATTCGCATCCCCTACCGGCAGCTTCTCCGCGTTACTAGGAGCTTATCTCGAAGGGCATGCTTTTGTGCGCGGCAATCGGCAACAGTTGTATGAGGAGGAAATACGTCATGGTGGCCATGTTTTAAGTTCACTATCGCTGGCAACTGTCGTCCGGGCGTTGCAACTCGAGAATCGAATGTCTGTACACATGAGATTTTGCCGATTCTGCGCCTGTGCATGTAGAACAAGAAAGAAAAATAGTACGCACTAACCGTTTGGTGGGCAATGAGTGATTACGGCTTAAGCGGTCAGCCGATACAATGGAGGCTGGGTGGGGGAATCTTTGCGACTACGTTGAAACCGCAATGATACATTAACTGGGTACATATTAACGAGGTTTGACTGTAACCGAATACTTAAGATTCGAAACGCGCATCGCACTATTCGAGAAGTTACAATTCAATTCGTAGGGTGTTCGCACACCCCTAAAAATTTGTCCTGGTCTGGGACGAACTTTTTTCATATCCACTGTCCCTGTGCTTTGAGTTGCCGATTAATTCGCCCTGAGGCTGTTATCTGCAAGTGTACTGGTTAGTGCAGATGGTTGAGCGACTGACCCAGAAAGGCATCGGTCCTAGGTTCGCATTCCAGACCAGGACGAATTTTTCAACATTCGGGTGGTTGACAATTTTCCCTTTCTTGATCCACCTTGCATGATTCCACAGAACTGATTTGCCATATTCAGAGTAAACCATGCTTGATGATTGGTAAACATAATAAAGTGTCCTGCAAGTACTGTTTGAGAGTAACTGCTTACCAGTGAAATGATACAATTTCTATTGTCAGCAAGATATCTGTGTAGCAGGAAATGAATGAACTTATGCACAAAACGTGAAATTTGCATCGAACTAAACTGCTACTTAGACAATGACAAATTCTGCGAATGAGCCGCGAGATCGTGCCTCTGTTCCAGGCCTGCGTAGACTCGATTTAGTTTTCTCACTCAGCATGACATTTCACGTCTAAGGCACGAAATCGTGTCCCTGACCATGACACCTGTGGCTTACACAGAATGCTTGTTGGCCTCCTAATCCTGACATTGATAAAATTAACATCGGGAAAAGATATAGACAGTAATTGGAGAGTGCCTTGCTGTGAGATCACGTGAGCAAGCAATTTAAAATGCCGCTATTCCAACCGGAGTGTAGCAGGTGACAAAGGAGAGTCCCCCAGCTGATGTCACCGGAGCACTGTTTGCAGTGTCCACATCAATCGCACATGAGTTCAATTGCTCACCTGTCTTTGGCCAAAGAGCATTGACGGCGATGCCATCTGGTCGTAGTTCCTCGGACAAGCCCAAAACGCACATGGACATTCCATACTTGGACATAGTGTAGGCTGCAGGGCACAAAAACAATGTCACACTAATTGCACTTTGCAGTAACTAGACGTCCGCAGATATTCAAAATGTCGAACATTGCACTACTGGTTTCCCACTGCACTCTCATTTATTCGAAGTATCTGAGCTTATCAAGCACTCAGAATGTACTTGTGATCTGTCACAATTTCCCATTTAATGTGAAATTTCTAATGCTAATAAGCAAATGAGAGTATGCCATGACACCATGCACTACACCATGCATGCCATGATTACCTGCATAAAGCAGGGCAAGGCATGTCGATGCTGTATGCTGGCACAGCAAGTCAGGGCACATCTGTCACTAGTAGTACAGTTAATTCTCAGCGAACAGTGTGTCTAGCAGAAAAAGAAATGCTGTAGGCAGAGAAGCAACTTGTGTGCAAACATACCGCAACTGTCGTGAAAAGGAAAATTGGCATCCACACGACTGAAGCACGAAGCAACGGATGCATGACAACAATGACAATGGTCAATTTCATGGATGACAATTTTCCCTTTCATGAATCGTCCTACACCCGGCGGGATTCTGCAGAATTGATTTGTTACAACTATCATGTTAACTTAATTCTGACACACACTTTCCCGCCCCCACCCCCCTTCACCCCAAAGAAAAACGAAAATTGACAAGTCCGTTACGATCCTGTACAAGAACGAAGCTTTTTTAGGAGCCACACCCTATTGTCATTACTGCCACCATGGAGGAAAGAAAGCCGCAAGCTACTGAAACAAGCTCATTGTAAACGTCATATTCGTGAATGCAAAATGTGTTGCTGATATATGACTTGTGTTCTTCATAAATGTCAAAACTGGCTATCCAGTGAGCAGTGGTTAGGTGCAATTATCTATTTCGTGCTGCATGATTCAGGGCCAAGCTAGCTAAGCCTTTGACCAGAGCACCGACTGTAATAGGTGTTGCTCTGAATTGGCAGATTTAGATAACCTGCACGTGGCTGCCGATTAGCGAGCAAGTTTTCAAGTGCGTTGACTCTTTTTGTTTTATATGCTAGAAATGAATGAAAAAATTTTCAAGCTCTTTGAAAAGCTTTGTCTGACTGACACCAGATGATCTTGTTTTCCAAAAGAATGCCCACGTCTGCCAAAAATAATGAAAAGCGAGTCAAAGGGTGTGCACTATTATTACGGGCGTGAAATTTCTCTCTTTTGAGATCACAAAGTGAGGGTGCTGCATTACAAATGAGCACTTGTTAGAATAGAGTAAATGCGGAACATGGTATTATAGTCGGTGGCAACCTAAGAATTACAAGGTTTTATGTACCCTGTTCAACTCGAACACAATTTGCACAGATGTGGCAGCCAATTAGGTTCGCTTATTTGCGTGACAGCGGGTGGTTTGGCGTGTTTAAAACAAGTTTTTTTTTTACGTACCGATCGGTCTTTGAGCCACTGGATTCAGAATGAAAATTGAACATCAAGGCCAAATTTTATGGGTAATCTTGATGTCACTGCTCGTCCACAGCTAACATTTTAGCTTGAACCAACTAGCATTTATTTTCCAATTAGCCTAGCACATACATTAGCAGAGCAAAGTCATTAAGCTGTGAGCGAAGTCCAGCATGCTCGGCTCTATTTCATAGGTCAAGGGCAGGTGCACCACGTTTTTCTGGGAGGAGCTTGCTTGTAATTCTTAGGTTGTTGCCGACTATAGAATTTCTAATAGCTCAAGAAAAAGGCTTCAGTACCTAGGTGGTTCTGAAACCAGATTGATTTCATGATGAGCGGTGGGCTGAGCATGAGAATGTGCGGATTGCTGGACCTCTTCAGGTGGGGAATGCAGTACTTGGAGCTGGAGATGGGAAAGGACGAAAGAGACACATCAACTTTTGACTTGGGTAAGCTGTTCCATTATTAAGTGACATACACCTTGCCATCAAGTTTTGTGCATTTCTATACTCGTAATATGTGAAAGCAGGGTAGAAAACATTGTACACATGAACCGAAGTGAAGCTCCTGAACAAAGTATAAATCAAGCGTGCACTCGATTTCTGAGCAAAAAAAAAAAAAAAAAAGTGGACAAGGGTCTAACATGTGTTGCACAGTGGCCGCAGGTTTTTTAATGCGTTAGTATTCGGAGTATCAAAGTGGAGGAAAGTATGCGAGTAAAGTGGGGGAAGCCACTATATATGTATATATATACAGGGTGTTTCAGCGAACACTTTCAAAATTTATTTAAGGTTGCCTGTCGCAGATAGCCCAATTCTAGTTATTGAGCCGGTCTACTCGAAGCGGCGGCCATTACTTGCGCAAAAAATTGAAATGCATAATCGACTAATTAATAAAAATTCACAAATTAAGTTTTAACTAATTACCTGATGGCCCATATTGTAACCTACAAATTGTAGCCGTGGAGTTCGGAAGGCGGATCTCCACTTGGAACGAATTCCCGGGATGACACCGCTTTCGAGATATTAATTGACGAAGTTTGCGAAGAAATGCATTGGCATTCTAGTTAAGTTCTTAACAAAACGTCGCTTTATGCATTGAAGCACAAAATTAACTGGAACCCTAATGCATTTCTCTGCAAAATTCGGGAATTAATATCTCGAAGCTGGTGTAATCCTGAGAATTCATTCCAAAAAGATCCGCCTTGCAAACTCCCCGGCTAGAATTTTTACATTGCAGTATGTGCCATAAGGTAATTAAAACCTTAATTAGTACACTTCCTTTAATTAGTCGATTATGCATTTTAATTTCTTGTGCAAGTAATGTCCACCTCTTCGACTAGACCAGCTCATGAACTAGAATTGTGTTATCTGCCACAGGCAACCTTTACAATCTTTTTAAGGGGGGACGCGGCAATTGAAGTGGTCAAATTGGTTAAAATTATCGATTTCGCGATTTATTTTTTTTTTGCGATCCTCGGGCCTTCTTCTACCTCGTGGTGAAATATTATAACGAAATACGCGGTAGAAATCGAGAAAATAGCACTTTCCTAGAGTACTGTCATCGAAAATTGCGGAAAATTCGGGCTTTGGAAGCGGCCGTCGCACCGAACTATACATGATCGCTCGGCGAGACTTCGTTGTGGGACGCAGTGGCGATTTGTGGTGGGAGATTATTCCGCCATCTTGGTATGTACTGTATCGTAAATAAGGGTGTGATCCCGGAGAGATCGGAGCTCAAAGATACACAATAGTTGAGGCCGCAGTAGAGCAGTGTATTTTAAATATTCTCCACACGAAAAATAAAACCGTAGCAATTAATGCGCGAATGCGAAAAAAGCGGTTGGCCGAGTCAAAAGCGGCTGCATCTAGCGATTGGGCGCAGCAGTCAGAAAAATTTTAAAGCGTGCACCAATCATTGGGCACTTTTTGTAAAGCTCGGCGGTCAGGGAGATAAATCCCACAATGCAGCAATTCCGGGGAGAAACACGAGAGGGTGAACTGGTGAGGGTCGAGAACAAACACGGTGCGAGAAAAAAGGAAGTCTTTGCTGATCAGTAATATTAAATATTAGCTTAGTGAGAATAAAAATCCTCTAAAATAATTGCCTCGTGTAAACCGACGTTTGGTTGCATGAATGAATCCCGAGCTGTGACACAAATAGTATAGCCCTATGGTGATTTATTATTGAGAATGTATTATATGTTCCATTGCGGCAAAAGACATTTAGTTGTGTGCTTTTTTTTTTGGAAACACGCCAATCATGCTGGGTGAAAAAAGAGCTGGTCCAATCTCTTGTTATTAAATCCCAACCACTCCAAAATGGAAAATGTACATGTGGTTCTCTACTGGCCAAGACAGGCGCTGCCAGTAATTGCTAGAACCTACGACCTTCGAGTTCGATTATCCGGTGAAGCCAGTTCAGGCCCATACAAATGTTCTCCGGTCACAGTACACTGTTTACTCATGACACAGAGTTCTTGCTGGACCATTATTTCTTAAAACAGAGTTTTCCTCCGCTAAGCCGTGCGTAGTGAGGTCTAAGATAATAAACTGCAAAAAGAGAGTGTTCAAAGATAGTTTCCATGGCGGCCTGTCATCCAGAGATACCACCAGGGAGGCCAATTCCTGAACTGGTGAGGGAGTGCCTTTGCTGAAGTAAGCTTAGTGAGCCTTCCTAATTTGGTTGCCCCTGGACTAGTATAGCCCCTATGGCTTGCGGCAATTTCTTTTTTTTTTTCTGCTGGTGTCAGGCACCACTCCAAGCCGGAAAATGTAGTGGACTGGGGGAGAATTAGAACCTACGACCTTCGGATTAGAAGCCAGGTGTTCTACCACTGCTCCACACCACCATTATAAGAGTAAGAGTGAGGTCTAAGATAATATGCAAAAACAAAGATAATGCTCAATAGCCTGGCAAGAGCACAAGAATTCAGGATTGCCAGTCAGCCTCTAGAGTCGGTAAAGGAGTATGTTTATCTAGGTCAATTGCTCACAGGGGACCCTGATCATGAGAAGGAAATTTACTAAAGAATAAAATTGGGTTGGAGTGCATACAGCAGACATTCCCAAATCCTGACTGGGAGCTTACCACTGTCGTTAAAAAGAAAAGTGTACAATCATTGCATTCTACCGGTGCTAACATATCGGGCAGAAACTTGGAGGTTAACAAAGAAGCTCGAGAACAAGTTAAGGACCGCACAAAGAGCGATAGAAACTGAAACCCGTTGTACTGCAACATTTTTTGCGTGCTTGGACATAACACAATGTTCTTGGTCACAAAGTTCTGCTTCAAATTCGGCCTTGCAAACTGGACCCACCGCTAGCCTCTGGCTCTAGGCACAAGCAATGCCTCTGATTTTCGATGCACCCTGTCACCAGAGAAATCTAGTTCAACCGAACGGACGGCAGACTCAGCATCAAGCAGCACTTAATGGCCAATGACCTACGTGAGGAATGTGCCGCGGACGTTCACAGAGTGCATCAGGTCGTAGCGCTTCATCTCCGTGGTCTGCGTCTGTGTCAAGCTGATGGCACTCGCATTGTTGACCAGGATGTCGATGCCGCCAAATTTGGAAACAGCGTCACCCACTGCCCGCTTGACCTGCTCCTCATCACGGACATCCAGGACACAGGGCAAGCATTTGCCTCCCGCAGCTTCCACTGAGAGATAGAGAGAGAAATATTTGAACAGAGTCAAGTCCCGTTGGCATCTACGTAATACCACAGATGTCGCTATGTAGGTGTTTTTTGTTGTTGTGACACCTAATGACCAAAGTTGGCATCAAAGAGGTTCGTTGATGAGCGACGCATGCCCAGTGGAACAACGACTTGCATTTTTAGACTGCACTGTCTTCATAATCGGCCCACAAGAACGGCCAGATACTGGCTATATAACTGTTAAAGAAATCTGGATTTAACTCTATAAGAACACTTCGTATTAACATATATACAGGTAAATTGCCTTGAGGAGAAACTGAGCACAAGAATGCAATCATTGCCAGATGATTATAATCTATAGATGCTGTGTGTGCAATAGGCGATATGCAATATCCT
Source organism: Dermacentor silvarum (assembly GCF_013339745.2). Lineage (NCBI taxonomy): Eukaryota > Metazoa > Arthropoda > Arachnida > Ixodida > Ixodidae > Dermacentor > Dermacentor silvarum. The sequence continues at coordinate 38,859,534 of NC_051164.1, read as the reverse complement.
GAAGTGCACTTCTCCACACATCTGAAACAACCTAACCAAAATGGCGGAGTTCAGACAAGAACTGTAGTAAGATGTCAACATGCGGACTGGTGCCACCATGCCTACTGCCTTGCATTCCTTGTACCATTCAAGGTTTCGATATGTGCCTCCCAGCTCGACCGCTTTTTTTTAAGGGCAAGGTAAGTGCAAGGGTAAGCCTGCTTGCAGAATTTCACATATCATCTATTGTACAGTCAACCGAAAAAGTTTACAGACCACGGGATAACAGAAAACGTCCAATTTCCGAGCAGCCTCCCAACGCAGCCTAGTATTCGCATTCACAGCTTCTATCAGTATATGTGAACAAAGCTGTGATGTTCGGCTTTACTGACTACTATTGCAGGCTGCTTGGAAATTTGATGTTTTGTGAGATCCCGTGATCCGTAAGCCTTTTTGGTTGACGGTATATGCCCGAAGAACTTATGAAAATAATGATACCTAAATCGTACTGCAGATATGTTTAATTGATTCTGATAGCACCTGCACTACAATATTTATTAATATGCACAAAGTTACCGAAAAACCTGAAAGACAGATGTTTGCTTAGTTGCTGCCAACAACAGGACGTAACGACGTCGCAGATTTTGTTCTTTCATTTTTTCAACAGTAATGATTCACATCAGCCAACTATCTGAAGTGGGTCAGCGTTTTCAAAGTAAATGTTACATGTGAAACACAGTCTCTTCTGTTCCTGTAGAAAAGTTATTTATTTAAAGCACTGGCTTCATTTGTACACCCATACCGGTATAATTTTGGAAGTCCAAGCATTATTTTTGGGAGCACCAATAGTCACAGGAAATTTCAGAAGAACTATCACGTGCACTATCTCGCAGGACCAAATGAAATAGTAAGCAAACTATAATGGGACACACACTATAAAATAGAAACAAAAGTTAAATGCAGAAAGTTTGCTCGTGGGTTTGTAGACATGGAGCAAGAAAGTGGCACACAAAGAAAAAATAGCTTAGCAATATGCTAGCCCCAAGAAGTTACTACAATCCAAGGTTATTCCTATGGTCGTCTGCACAGCATTCCCTGCATCAATTCTATTTTGTCTAATGACAGCACGATTGTAGGCGTGTTTGTGCATTCACCTACACAAGCAGGAATTTTTCTAACAGCCAACAGCCCATAACTGAAAGCGTTCGCTAACACTGAATCTGGCTCAAACGGTGCACACGAATGCTTCAAACACAGACAGCACTGGCCACGTTCGTAAGCGTCCACAATTTCAACAGCTAAATGCATTCCAAACATTTCGGGAAAAGGTCAAAGGTGTGTCACGCATGAAATACTACGGTGTTTTGATGATGAGTGCACGGCCAGAGCATCCACAGCTGTGCGGGAGTTTATGCGTGTCACTCAGGCCTCTGCTGAAGCCAACCGCAGCTGTCACAAACGTCTCAGCCAGTAACCCTGTATATTTCATTTCGTGAATGGTATCTTTTTTTTAGTCGCGAACATATGAAGCCAACAGATAATGACCCCAGCGGTCAAAAGTATGTGCCACATCCACCGCCATGAGTGGCGCTGGCTAACACCCCCAAGGTCAGGCCTTCTACGCACGCATGAGTACCCAAGAATGAGAACATGGAAACAGCCACCACCATAGCTCAATTGGTAAGAGCATCGCATGAGTAATGCGGAGGATGTGGGCTTGGCCTCCACTGGCGGTAACTTGTTTTTTCGTCCACTTTCATTTCCCTAAGCAGTTATGCAATTTAATTTTAAAAATAAAGTCACCGCCCAAGTACTCCGTATAGATGGTTAACCAGCAAAGCTGAAACGTGCGGCCCCGGTGTTTATCAGTGGGTTAATCCCGACGGTTCATTAAAGTCTTTCTCAATTATTGGTAACGTCTGTGTTTCTTAACGAGGTTACACACACATTCGGCTCTGATGGAGAGAACGACATCACTGACGGTATGCACGCAGTCCGCCACTGTCCCATTGCCACTTGCAATTCTTCAAAATAAATCTGTCCATCACATAAGACACTGAATGGCTCATACCCCCGTAAACATGGCCTCCCCATTACGACGACAGAAGAGAAGTAAAATTCTACGCTGGAATGATGAGCGGAAAGGGAGCCAGCTGTGGAAGAAGACAATGAACGATTAAGCAGTGGCGCGGGCGGGTTCGCGCGGTTGCGACGAGGGGCACCAACAAGCCAGCCATGGAAAAGACAATGACGCTCGAGCCATTGCTGATGAATTGTGGTTACCATACAGGAAACAAAACTAGTGAGAGAGATGCACATACAAGATGCAGAAAGCTAATGAAGGGCCAACGAAATCAGGAAAGCAGCAATCCCACCTTCCTCGGCAGCTGTATAGATGGTGCCTGGCAGCTTGGGGTTGGGATCGGCCGTCTTGGCAGCAATGACCACGTTGGCACCATCCTTGGCAGCCTTCAGGGCAATCTCCTTGCCGATCCCTCGGCTGGCACCAGTGATGAACAGCGTCCTCCCAGCTAGCTTTCTGCAGCAGCACGGAACAGATTCACAAGTCTTGTAGCATTTGTTCATAAAAAAAAAAAAAGCACACACACACACAACTGGATGGTTTTACTCCTACTCGCTAAGAAGTTTCCATACATGGACAGCTAATAACTAGTCATGCTACTTCCTTTTACGTCTGGCCAAGGCACACAACAGTTAATCTTGCTTTTCTTGCCAAAAACTATCCACCCTCATCAAGTCCTTTCTCCTTGTGCAAATGAGCTTGAGCAATCATGGGCAGCATTTTGTAGTTTGCATTGCCTTCGCTATCACGTGTTCAGACATTAACACATGGCGCTTACATGAATGTTGAGAGGAAGCCTACTGTTCAGAATAAGTTTTCTTCCTTACATCTGGGGGTGAATATCAAAAATAAGCTGCAATATCAAACATTCTGGAATCAAGATACAATGTGCAAGAAGTTAGCGCAATAACAAAATTAGAAGATAAAATATTTGGAAGGGGACTAGTGAACTAATAAATGGTTAATTTAATTAAACTGAATTCTGGGGTTTTACATGCCAAAACTACAACCTGATTATGAGGCACACCATACTGGGAGAGACTCTGGATTAATTTTCACCACCTGGGATTCTTTAAGCGCCTAAATCTAAGTACAAGAGCGTTTTTGCATTTCGCCTCCATCAAAGTGCGGCCATTGCAGAGTAGATTGAACCCGCAACCTCAAGCTCAGCAGCACAATGCTATAGCCAAAGGACTACCGCGGCAGGCTAAAGTTAAGTTAATAATGTATTGACACATATTTTCAAAGTTGTAGAAACTCTGCCAATTGTGTTTCATATATAGAAAGTTGACATTTAGCAAGTCTGAAGGTTGTTTTTAAAATGTGTTCATTTGCTAAAGTTGGCCTCGAAACCCTAAACCTGGCACCATTGACATTATCATGAAGTCATGGCACAGAGCAACATTTGCTGACATTGTTTACCAGTAACGCTAGGGATGATGAAGTTGCTCATAAATAGAGTCAACAAGAGTGCTGCACACACTTCTTCGGGCTGTGCTAGTGTGCATGGCAGCCGCAGCTATCGTGGGTATGGAGCGAGTGACGTCCCGATGCATCCAGAGTATGTGCAGTGCTGCAGAAGAGACGCTTCAGCTGCTACCGCATGCATCGACCGGCTGCCAGTCGACAGCGCCAAGGTGCTTCTCGGGCCTCACAGCTCCTTGTGAATGTAATGCAGCTCACAGGACTCTCTCTGATGATTTTATACAGCAGCGGGGCCCGCAAGCTGGCTACTCTACAAACACTAACCGCAGTAAAGTCCTTTGGGACGGTGCTCAAGACACAAACCTGGTAGTATATGGAGTGTAAATTTCCTTTCTTCACCTCCTCTGCTACCCTTTTAGCTATCCCTCTCCCTGTTTGTTAATTCATGGAGGAAGAAAAAAGACTAGGAGGAAGCATTACACAAAAATTTTAAGCGTTGACCTGAAATAAATAAAAGCCAAGAAAAATAGGCAAGTCGTAATTTCTAGCCGCCAAGCACGCAGAGGGATGGGGCTGAGTAGAGTGGGGGGCGAGGGCCCACCTTGACGAAGGCATCACTAAAGTGCTACCACGAACCAAACAATGCCTTGAAAGGCCAGCCAAACTTGGAGGGCCCACTTCCCAAGATACAGCATGCAGATGGGCCTCAAAGGAAAGTACGAGCGACGTCAGAGTAGGCTGGCTTGCCGAAGCTAGCTGCCCGACGCCATGCTCCCTCCAAGACTTCTTTGCTTTCTCCCTGTGTTAATCCCATAACGCCTTCTCCTCTGCTGGCCTTTATTCAGATGCCACACGCTCGAGCTAAGCCGTTACAGTGCGACCAGCAGCAATTCCCTTCCTTTACTGCAGATTAGATTATTTTGTTATTGCTTTTACTTTTTCAAGCACACAAGCTTGATTCTGTCTATGATAAAACCAAACATCTTTTAGCTGAATGATAAGAGGAAGTAAAGAAAGAAACAATAGAAAAATATAAATAGCAAGAGGGAATACCTCTAACATCCACAATAACAAAAGTAACACCATTATACAGGCCCTAGTAAGATAACCACCATGGCGAAATGGGTCCCTGAACTCCTTGGAAAGCTACAGTGAGGAATTGAGAAGCACACTGTAAGCTAGCACCGAAGCAACCCAAACTGAAAATGAAGTATTACTAGTGTGTACAATTTAGCAGTGCAGAGGATTTTTGCAATATTCATGCAGAACATTAAATTTCATATCTTTCTGAATTTGACACAGAGACTAGTATCTGCATTCCAAGCCAATCATTGTACATGACAGAAATGTTTGGGAAATAATAACTTCCTATCAGACAGCAGTAACATTACGGCATGTCACTGTCAAAACACATCATGCTAAAGAGTTTACAAGCACCTGTCACACGACAGCTCAGCAGGTGGCTTGTTCGCCCTGCATTGACAACTTAAGTAACTAGGGCTTCTCTGGCATATAATTAGGGACATAGAGGCTGCACATATATCAATCGAACACACAATACCATTACAGGCCTGTCATTGTAAGTAATCCAAATTTGGTGTATTTTCCCCAGCGCCCTCCTTCAAGTGGCAGACAACTTTATTCTACATTCGAGCTAGTACTTTTTTTCTTTTGTTACGAACTGATAAAAAAAAAGTCCCCTATGAAGGACAATGCAGTTCTGACTTTTCGGGTGGGCTACTCGAAAGAGCCGACACTCCTTACATGACAAATCACAAGATTCTTAGTTATTGGTATTTTTCATGGTGAAACATGTGGAGTTCTTGCAGGAAGATTTGAAAGTTTATTAATGAGGGGTTTCATAAAGAAGCTACACAGGCCATACAGTTTCCACAAAGTCGGGCACAAGGCAATGAATGATCCAGACTCTCGGACCACTAGTGCTACACGTTTTGTTTTGACCAACAAATGCTAGCAAAGTTATTAACACTAATTAAAAAGGCTTTCTACTTGGCTATAATTATTCCCAGGTTGTAACAGTAGAGCGAAGGACAGTCTAAAATCCCAAGACCACTTCCCTGACATATCCCTCCCTAAAACTTGCAATGAAATACATTGATAATGCACTTAGCTTTGTGATGCAGTGTCTTATGGAGGCTTTCTGGGATAACATTGAATTGAATGCCACTGTATTTCACAGCACATTTTTAGTATGGACATTTCTAAAGTGCCAGAGTTGTGACTTGCACCGGAAAAGCATGAATTCACTACTAAGTAGCTTTACCTGTGGAACTGCAACAGGTCCCTTAAAGTACTTCAGTATAGTTAACTATATTGCAGGTTCCCTCAATAAGCTAAAATTAGTGCAATCTACGCTGCAAGTAATGGCTGCCTCTTCAAGTAGCCCACCTGAAAAAGGCCAAGACCTGCTACCTACTGGGAATTTCTTAATAAACCTCTTCGGAATAAGAAAGCGACCATGTGATATGCATTTGAAAACCACATCTGGTCAGCTTCACAATCGAATAGCCTCAGTGCAGGTCAAGACAGGAGTACTAAAATAACAAGCATAAATGAGCCACTGCATTATCGACACAGTGTTGAAGGTACAGACAGAAGATGCAGAAAGGCAGGGAGATACGGAATACAGTCGTGATTAATGATGTCAACAGCCTACGCAGTGGGCTCACAGCAAGCCTTTATAGTTGGTTGGCTGTTCTTTTGCGTAATAACACAACCCACTGTGAGGAATCAGCCCAGAATGGGGTGGTACGAGGATGCAGGAATATGAAAAGAATTTCGAGGTATGCAAATTGGAACAAACAGCTGGAAATCTTAGAGTTAAGAGTTTGCAAACACAGATATTCAATGAAAAATAACCAAATAAATATTACTGTAAAGAAAAATGACAATAGGAGACGATGTAGCACAGTATTGTTTTTATCTTGCTCGGGAAATCGAAAATGGCTCCACGAATGTTCCTGTAGCTGAAACCGAGAGCGGTAGCACCACACGAAAGCAGAATCGCAAGTGGCAAGTTCATGCCAAGCTTTCTAAAGGGATCCTCCAAATATGTTTCCTTTTGAACTGAAAGTTGATGACACGTAAAGAAGAAAAGTAGAGGTTATTATTTGCTTTCTCCTTTTTTTATTTCTCCTTTTTCTCCCTTTATTATTTTTTTTGTTTCTTCTAATCTGCTTTCCTTTTTCTATCTTCACGACGCCCAACCGTCACGATGACCATATTCAACTGTCTGCGAGCGGTGGCGATCGACGTTCTTGTGTTTCCATCGTTGGTGATAGCCATGAAGGACTTCTTCCCTCCATTATTCTATCTTTTTTCCATTACCGACGTGGTTAATGATGTCACGCACCACTCACTAGAGCCTCAATCAGCGTCAGCCTCGAGTCCCACAGCTACACATCATTATTCAGCGACGTACGGAATACTCGTAGCACCCTGTTTACAAGAAAAATGACAGTTGCCATTTTTATAAGAACTGACGGGTGAACCCTGTGTTGCAACTCGTGTTGAGCGCGATAGTACACGAACACCTATCTATCTAACCGTACAAACTTTCAGCGTACACAGAGTGGCTTATTAGTCTGCCAACTGTATCAACAAGTGCGAGTTGAGTCAAGGTCGTACAGTTTCGGAACGACCGCTGCTTTGAGCCTGGGAGGAAGTGGCCACATTAATAAATTTAAGCGGGGACGAACCGAAAGCACAAACCTGCGGCTCTATGCGGCAGTTTTCAAACGTGACCACAAAATAACCTTGACTTTTTAGTACACAATTTCCTCTGCGCTGGGTGCATGACAAATATGGGTGACTGCTTCAGAAAGAAAGCTAGCGCAAAGAAATACAAACGTGGTAATACAATCAAGGAAAGGTTCGTTGACCACGAGAGCCCCGAAAAACAACCATTTCCTGGTAGCCTGAAAGATATTCGTGCGGATCGTTGAGGTACACGTAAATGCCTATGCTGCACATCTATTAAATCCGGGCCTTACATAGTTAGATCACGACGAACATTATGTGTATTCGTTAGCTTACGCAGGATACAAACTTTTCTACTATGGATCACCGGCAAACCGGCGCTCTTTGGAGAAGTGACACGCGTTTGTTTTACGGTATATAACGCCCCATCGTAGCGGCTTCGCATCAGCGGCCTTCGCTGATCAGGCTACGAGGAAAAAATGAGACAGGAAAGACGCTGACAGAGTTCGCCGGAGGCTGCTTGATGCGAGGAGCAAACGTGAAATTCACGCGACACTCACCCAGTGTTGATCATGGTGGGGCCGAGAACTACACGCAAAGTCCTCCGAGCTGGCGCACGACACGATGCGAACAAATGCCTTCGGCGAACCCGGATACGGAGCGCTCAAATGGAGTGTCGATTATCTCAAAGGGCTGTTGCCACTGCGGCTGATCAAATCAAGGCAAGATTACCGCACTTTTGTACGCAGCGCATCCGTCGACCGTGCCGGCCGTAGTCCACGGAACAAGCAGCAGCAACAGCGGCGCAGCAGTGCGTGGCCAGTAGCTTCACAACACTCGGGCAGAGGGCACTACTGTACAGTTTAGTCTAGACGTATACACACACGTATACGTATTGAATCAAAGTAAACATGGCGCCTATGACGTCATTACTTTTTGCTTCTTGCTGAAGGTTAACAACGTTCATTGTAAGTGATTTTGTTAGAGCAACGGTGCCAATGAACGCACATAAAATGTGAATTGTACTTGCTAAAAAATGCGTGCCTGCAAAAGCAATCAATGCAAGCAAGCAGTGGGAAGAGTTCAGAACATGGCGTATGATGTCACTCTTCTGCAGACTAGTTTGTGCAGCACTTTATAAGCATTGCTTTCGAGATTCGATATTGTTACTTCAAAGCTCTGAGGTCACTGGGCATCTGCGATTCGTTGTCACGGGCTGCCCAGGACTGCTCGAGACGCTGCTTTCACCCAATGTGCGTTGGCGGACGCAGCTTTTTAGAGAGTCCTGGGCCAACCGGGACGACAAATCTAAAGGGCCCACTGGGATTAATTTTTCATAGGATCGCATTCCCATTCCGCGCACCGAACCACCAGTGTGCGATTGGCTAACGACACTCACGTGGTCTTTCCTCCTATGAAAGCCTTCCAATATAGTGAACTAAACGTATTTTCTAGCGCGGGCCGGCGTTTGCTGGAAAGTATTTTGCCTTGCCTGACGGCGTGCCCTACTCGATACAATGTACCGACGAAACACCAAATTGAAGCTCCTTGTTCGTCATATCTGTGAAAGCTAGATGAATAAGCACTATATATATATATATTACCATTCCGAATCCCATCCCATAAATTCCCATTCCGAATCGTCGCACTTATAACTTGTTTACATAGTGTTTACGTAGTGTTTAAACACTGAAATCGGTTATATCGAAATGCCCTTACGTAATTACGTCTACATTAGTCTGCTCAACTTACATATCTGAGAAGTGCACTGATTGAAAATTAGCACGATATGCTACGTTGCAAAAAATCTATGCGAATCGTAACAAAACACATTTTTACTCTACAGGCGTAAATGGAGTTGACTACTGTCAGTGCAGCTTTTCAGGCCGCGGACAAGTTGTTTGTCCTATTGTATCTTTTATTTTACTTTAGCCTTGGTTTTCGGCGTTGTTTTATTAAGAATGGTTACTAGCTTGCGCAGTTTACCGCTCTCGGTGAATAACTCTTCCCCAATCGGCTATTTGCAGCGCTTTTAAGACAATCTGCGGCACGAATAGGTGAACGTGAGCAAAATTCTATAGAGGCAAGAATATTTCACATTAAGCGAGCTTCTAGCTTTCCTCTCTGGAAGAGTATTCTCATAATTTCATCAGGCCTATAGGCCATCAGGCGATATGGATATGTTAATTTCCTTCCTGAAGACATAATTACTAACAATAATATGACGCGTTTTGCTCTGTCAAACAATTTATTGTTACCAAATCTAATTACGGCAAGCAAACGACTACTTTCCTTGCCATATGCATTTGGAATAACCTATCTCCTCCGCTTAAATCACCGATGTCGTTGTACAAATTAAAAAAAATGTTAAAGCAGCATGCGTTTGAATCCTTAGCCATTCGGTATAGAACCTATCACTGTATATTTGCCTCTTCTGTTGCTTTTTATTTTTTCTTCTTTTTCTTTGTTTCTTTGTTTCTTTTTTTCTACTTTTTTCTTGTCTTTTTTGCAACCCGGATTGCTGTGCATGCCCTTCTTTGATATACTCTATTCATGTTGCTGTAGGAGGCCCTAATTGCAGTTTCGACTTTTGGGCCTCCTTCTGTATATACACTATGAACCATGTACTGCAAATACGAAATAAACAACTTGATTGATTGATTGATTGATTGATTGAGGCACTCTCTTTCTTTATCTCCAAGACATGGTCAAACATGTTTTTCTTTTTCTTTTTTATGCATGATGCGCGTATATGAAGGCGCGTTTTCTTGAAGTTCTTCAACATTGTCCAATATAAGGGAGAGCGAATGACGCCGTCGCGACTTTGGCTAATTACATCTGGGGGGTATTCTGCAAGTGTCCACGTAGCGGACATGCACGTTTCGTCGGCTGCTGAAGTTCTGATTGAAGTTCTGAAAAAAAAAAAGCATAACCCCAACCGGGGGACTTTACAAATGTAAAGTCAATACAACGATGCTATTGCTGCTTAGAAAGTAGAGATTGATCCTGCTACAACATTCCATCCCCCTCACCTAAGCACATTGCACATTTTTAAGCAAGCGAAATATATATTCGGCCTAGCATTGCAAATCTCATTTTGGAAAAGGCAAGTCACGCAACAATTTTCATTGCTTCCACTTTCTAACGGTGTTTTCACAAGGGAATCCGCTAAGTTTCTAACCACACAAATTTCTATAGATGACCTGTCCACTAACGATGATTATTACTCTCGGCTCCGTCAATTAGTGGCTATACCTTACCACAATCTGACTACGACAGGTACGTTAGCAATTATGAAACTATATAAGAACATTAAACTATCTATATCAAAAGATTAAACTGTCTGTTTTTTTTTCGTTATTTAACTGTATGCATGGAGATGTACTCTGATCTACCCTCACTTCAAAACTTGTCCAGCCCATATCATCCTGCACGGTTTCATTTGTAGTCTAACCTAACCGATCCTAACCATTCCGAACCGATTCACCTTTTATTAAAAGAGAACACCCATTCTACTTAGGGGCGCTAAGGGCCCACTCTTCCCACGATGAAAATGTTTCTTTCATAAGTACCCGACATTTTTCTTTTTCATATTTAATTCTTGTATAAAACCAAAGCACATCCCCATTAATCGGCAAAAGGTCGCATTATTTCTGTTGCAAAACCTAACCGACCACCCAATTCACATTCATCATACCGGCCTAATGTAATGAATTCTATTTCTGGCATAATTTTATAACGACTTTTAAATTACCGTCGATATTATTTCTTATACTCTAATAATTTACTCCGTCTTAAACAATTTGGCTTTACGCACGGAAAGAGTGCGCCCCTCGCCTTATACGCGCTACGTAAAGCACTCAGTGCAATTAGAGATTGTCTTGTGATTAAGACACAACCCTATTGCAAACAATTTGGAGGACGCTTAAGCTTCGTCTTTAAGAGTGGAACGCGATAGCATTCAAAGATCCCTCGCTGTTTATCAGGCTTTTTTCTCGTATATTCAAATTACAATCCGACGCCATTACGTCTGTAGGTTGTGGTGAAGTCGTACTTTACGATTTTTCTGACGCATTTTACTTTGAGAAATTCAATTTTTGTTCACTAACGTCTGGCGCCACGTGGTGTGCCTGCGTGGTCGGGGTGGTTCGGGATGATATGCGGTTCGGCATGATTATTTCCGCCAGACGCCGAGGCTTAGCGCCGACGCTGAAGCCGACACCTACGCCGGATTTTCTGCGACACGGGGCCCTTAACGCTATCGCGATAAAACCATCGCGAACCACACCAACTGTGTCGTATCTTGCGCAGCATGCGCCTCGTGTTAAACCCGCCCTTTCATGATATGGTTGGGCGGCGAGGGTACGCACCCTCTCTCTCTCGTTTTGCTCGGTATATAAAGGCCGCCCCAATAAAGATGCGGCGCTTCTTCACATCGCACCCATGTGTCATGTCACGTTCGATCCTCCAGAAGATACCTGGTGCCAGAAGTGGCCAGTCAAGCCCACGACTTCACCGGAGGCATACAGTTTCTCACTGTAACACCTAGAGGGTAATCTGGCGCCACCGTCTATGCGAGTTTCTTAAAGGGCGCCGTGCCCTCGTGGGAATGACGGGATATGTGTCAGCGAGGCTTGTGTTGGCTGGTGTTGAACGAGGCTTCGTCTAAAACGTGGATATGGCTACAAAAATAATGGGTTCCTAAAGTAAAATCTGCATAAAAGAATTTCATTCACCCATATTGCATCTCTCAATAAAGTTTACTCACCTACAATGCAGAGTCAAGCGAAGAAAAGCAAGAACAGACGACAAGATGTTCCAAAGCGAGCGATAATCTTGTCGTCTGCCCTCCAACTTTAGCGGCCAGCTGATATTTTTTACATTTCATATAATTGTGCATCCTATAGTAAGTCCTCAAAATTAAACAAAACATGTTTTTGCGGAATAATAAAGCTAAATCAGTTTTTTTACGTGCTGTTTTATCAGGAAATGAATCATTGTGACAGACGGAATGGTGCTGGCCAGGCGCGTCTTCAAGGCGTTCTGGCTCTCCAAGAATGATGCCAATCCGAAGTCACAATATACCGGCATTCCCATGGATACCACAGCGCAGCAGCGCCAGTTTTCCCTCTATAGGTAATATAGTGAGAAACTATAGTGACCGGAGGATGGCAGCGAGGGAACAGCCAGGGACTTCCTCAATCCACCGGAACCGCTGCGTATGTCAGGAGACACCAGCAAGAACTGAAAGCTGTTCATTCAGAGGGCTGCAACTTTCCTTGACCGCATCCGACCCCCATGAAAAACCTCGGTCGACCGGGACGAAGGCAGCTTTACTTCTGTGTGTTGCCGGCGAAGAAGCGCTCCAAGTTTTCAACACCTTCACGTTCGCAGAGGGTGAAAGCAAGGATGACTATGCTACGATTGTAAATAAGTTCGAGGAATACTGTATGCGCTACACAGCACAGCGAAGTATGTGAACGCTACGTCTTTCGGAACATGGGTCAAGCCTACGGGATTTCCTACGGGATTTGAAAAAGCAGACCCGTGAGTGCAACTTTGGCGCACTAACAGATTCTGTGATCCGAGATCAACTCGTTTTTGGGCTAAGCGGTGATAAAACCCGCGAGAAGCTGCTAAATGACAACAAGTTGACCTTAGATAAGGCAGAGCAAGTTTCCAAGGCAGCGAAGGCAACAGCGGCTAACCGAGGAACATGGGAAAGCCAGCAAAATCAAGTAAACACTGTGCGCAAGGCAAGGCAGAGTCAAGGCGAGAATCGACAAGGCAACAGTACATGCCACAAGTGCAGACGCACGCACGCTACAGGAAATTGTCCTGGGCCGCGATTTTGTAGCCAGGCATTATGACTTATTCTACTCTAGTCTTATCATCCACCGCTCACGGCCGGCGGATCCAGTTGATAGCGCGAGCGAACCGTCGCTCCGACCAGTGACGAAGCGCGATAAGCGCGAAAAGGCATTATTACTTTAAAGGCATCGCTACAAAATACCGACCCTGCATACGGCCGGGCATGCCGTTGATGCCAACGAAAAAATCACTTCTACGTATGTTGCCGAAACGTAGCGCAAGTTGATGAGGTAGAATACCATGAAGACGACATCGAAGTGCTGAATGTGTCCTAAGAAGATTGACAAGTCAACGTGATTGGGTAGTTCAGGCGCAAGTCCAAAACGTCGCAGTTACACCGAAGATTGATACGGGATCACAAGCAAATTTGCTGCCTTTCGGAGTGTTCGGCAGGATGTATCCGAGGACAGCACTGAAGGCCAGCTGTGCAGTACTTCGCTCCTATGGAGGTGGAGTAATCAAACACGCAGGGCTGACGCGTATAGAAGTGACAGTGGGTGAGCACACCACTGTACTCGACTTCTTCGTGGTGCACAAGGGACAGGTAGTCCTGGGCTTAAGGACAAGCGAGCAACTCAGACTGATTCCGCGCATGCACGCAATGTCTTGTAGAAGCTCGGAAGAAATTGTCAACGAATTCTGCCACCTGATCACCGGTACGGGTTGTGTTAAACGCGCCTACAAGATGGCCCTCAGCAAGGGAGCCATACCAGTGGTTCAACGAACTCGACATGTACCACAGACTCTCCAGAAACCACTTAAAGAACTAGAGCGCATGCATGGAACGGGGCCACATCACAAAAGTCGACGAACCAACGGACTGGGTGAGTCCACTTGTAATTTTTCTGAGAAAAGACGGGAAGCTACGCATTTGCCTAGACCCAAGAAAAGTAAATCGATACTTGAAACGAGAGCACTGCGAGATGCCTAGGCGAGAGGACATAGAAGCTGAGCTGTCTGTCGCGATGCTGTTCTCCCGCCTATAGATACAGATTCAGGGTTCCATCAAATACCGCTCGATGAGAAAACTTCTAAAATTTGCACGTTCTCAATGCCGTTCAGCCATTGCCACTTCCTCGGATTACCGTTCGGTATCTCATCCGCATCGGAGGTTTTTCAGAAAACCTTAAATTGTTTTCCGGGTGTCCGAATCTACGTTGATGACTTTCTTATCTGGGGCGCAACTCGGCAAGAACGTGACGGACGTCTAAGATCGGCGCTATAAGCAGCCGAAGAAGCTGGCTTTACGTTTATAGGCTCCGTACAGTGAACAGGCGGCGCTGCTGCGCAACAGCGGTGCCGCGATGCTCAGCGCCGAATGTGGCTGGCGGCGAGAAACCGGGAAGGTGGGAAGACCGCGAGATTTCGAAACTTCGTATACACGTCTCCGAAAGTCGCAAGTACATCTTTTTGTGCGTGTGTGTACGTGAAAGTGCAAGCGTGGCCCTCAGTGATGCCACAAATCCTTTTTCCGGGGTTCAGGCCTATTAAAGGAATAGACGGGTACTTTCATGGTGCAGCGTTAAACAGCGGAGACAAGCTCTACGCTGCTTCGCATGTTAGCTCTGTGAAAGAAGTGGACGGCGTGGTCGTTCACGCGAAGTGCCGTTCACAGCAGGGAAAGCAACTATACGAAATCATCCTTCACGTGAGTAAAGCCTACTGTTACACTAAATTTGAAGTCACTAAACTCGCACCCTGAAAACGTTGTAGTTGACCGAGTTTTAATCGACGCCTCACTGTTGGCAATGCATGCCTCATTGCGCTCCGGCGCGTTGTACGCCGCGGCCTATCATTTGATGTCACACTGTTACTTTAGATTGTCATGCAGCTTGATCTAGACCGCGTGCAGCTACACGCTCACTCGTAGGCTGTCGTCAGCACAGTCATGTCGAGTGAGCTAAACTAACTCGATTCGGATTCTTGGACCGTGAGGCAGAGACCATGCTTGATCGAAATTGAGAAATGTGATCCAGATCGGGCGCGATCTTGATTGACATTGACTGTGTGCCATCTGCTGCGCTGAAAAACGAGATTTATTATTGCGATAGCAATTATATGGACACTCAAAAGCAGATTTCTGCCGTCGGCGTCGCCGTCGCCGTCGGCGTCGCCGTCGCCGTGAGGTTCCGTATGACGTCATTGGAGATGAAATCGTCGCCGCGCGCCGAACGCTGTATGTGCGAGTGAAAGGGCGCGAGGGGCGCGTCTTTCACGGGGAGTGAACGCACGGCGGAGAACAAACGCGCGTTCTGCGCCGTGCTCGCTTAAGGGCTGCAGAATTAGGCGTCTCGTTTCTCCTTTACAATCACCATATATGTAGAGCAAACGCGCCTTCTTCAGACGCGCGAGAGGCCGTGGGGGAGGGGGAAGGAAGGGACGCGACGTTTAGCTGCGGCACCAAGTGCCTATTTATATGAGAGGCTCCAGCAACAGTCACCAACGCCGCACGCATTTAGAGCTAACGCGGGCAAAACGCCGATGGCGTCGACAACAGTTCTGCGTGTTGTTGCTACCAAAGCCGCTCACCTTACTTCGTATGAGATTGCTGTGTTGCTATCGCATTCATTGCTTCGCCCTTAGGGCGAAACTGTGACATTTTTAACTAGGCGATCTTCATTTACATGACGCGAATGTTCGTTTTTCATCATGTACAATGATCGAGGCTCATTAGGCCCATTTCGCAAGATACGATTTCGCTTGCGAATTCCTTTGCTTACATACGCGCTTTGCTTTTGCAATGCTATATCCCAAATGTAAATCAGAAGAAGAATCGCACCATGTGAAACCACGCCTCTCAAGCGTCGGCGGCCGAAACGAGGATCGTCTATGAATTGGCGCTCGCCAGCACAAAATATGCTTCCTTGGCATAAATTATTGCTCATCGCACATGCCATTGCAATGCTGATCATACCGAATGCTAAGGCGACGGCAAGCAGTCGTCAAATCAGCACAGTCGTGAGAAATTTATTTTAAATGTTCAGCAGCTGGCCATGGCCGCTGGCGTCGCACAACGAGCTGTGAAACGCGCATGTGTAGCATGATTTACAAAACAAACCCTTCTCACAAATATGAAAGAAGCTGACTTTACTGAGGTGGGGGGGGGTCTAGTGAAGCTGTCTGTTTCAGCTTTTTTTCCCTTACCTCCCCCATCACGTTGATGGAAAACTAAAAGTTTATTATTATTATTATTATTATTATTATTATTATTATTATTATTATTATTATTATTATTATTATTATTATTATACTCTCCTCACAGCTGCGATCCATTTCTTTCGCCGCTCGATTTCGGAAGACTTACCAGGAAACCTGTACAATTTTATCCCGGGCTGGCCTTCGTGGTTGTGACAGTCCTTCACGCAGCAGTATCGCCGGTGCCACTTGCGTTTTTTTTTTTTTTCAGCTCCGTCAATTTCGACACTTGCCGATGAAGCGCATGCCATTGCACCATCGCAAGACGTATCCCCCGCCCCCCCCCCCCCCCCCAAAAAAAAAAAATAAATAAATAAATAAAATAAAATAAGGGAGGCTGGTGAACAAAGCAAAACGGCTTCAACCGTGGCCGAGACGAAGTGTAGCGCGCGGGAATGAATACACATCCAGCCGGCCGAGCTGAGGAGCCACCTCCCCAAAACTGTCACGTTGCTGCGGCAGATGGCGCCAAAGCAGCCGCAAACACGACTGTACGAAGCCTATAAAACCCGGCCAAATGCACAATGGGCGTAGAAGCGATATAGTATCTTGGTGATGTGATCAGCAAGGACGGCATCAGACCGAGCCCCTCGCTGATAAAATGTATGCTGCAGACGCCTGCGCCGGAGGACAAATGGGCAGTCCAGAGAATGATAGGAGCCGTGAACTATTTCGGGAAGTACCTTCCATCACTAGCAGAAAGGACAACGCTCTGGCGAAGCCTGCTGAAGCGAGATACAATGTTTGAATGGACTGCAAACCACGCGATTGAGTGGGAGCAACTGTGCACCGACCTCAGCAGGCAGCCCGCACTTTCCGTCTTTGACGCCACAAAGGTGACTAAAGTATCGTGCGATGTATCGCAGCATATAATCTGAGCGGCGTTGCTCCAGAGCATTAATGAGATATGGAAGCCGGTCGCCTACGCCCCCCGTGTGCTAACCGAAGCCGAGCAGCGCTATTCACAAATAGAGAAAGAAGCGATGGCTGTCGTTTATGACTGCGAACGCTTTCACCACTTCGTGTATGGCCGAAAGGTTATCGTAGAGACCGACCATCACCCTTTGCTCACTCTCGCTCACCCATTGGTGAAATGCCGCCCCGGTTGCAAAGATTTATTTTTTCTTCGAATCATGCGCTATGACACGGAAATATGGTTCGTTCCAGGAAAACAGCTTCTATTGACTGACCAACAATGCTGGCACAGGCACCCACCTCAAGTTTTGCCGGTGACGTCGGCAGCGATGACGTGGAAGTGCACGCCATGTGTGTCGTTTCATCACTCGTCAGTCATGAAACATGGGAACAACTGGCTGCAGAAACGAGACAGGACGCATACCTGAAAGGGGTGCTGAACAATTTCGAACACGGGATACGCATAGAGGGTCCGCTGAGGCCGTTCTCTTTGGAACTGACGCCGGTAAGAGGATTTCTGTTGAGAGGCTGTAATCATTCCCAATAGTTGGAGAAGGGACACCTTAGACTACATTCTCCAAGGACACATGTGCATCAACAAAAGTAGAGAAAGGGCAAGGCGAGCTTGTTTGTTGGCAGGGCATTGATGCCGACATTGAAGCATTCATGCAGAAATGTGCTACGTATACAAGCAACCACAAGAGCCTTTACTGATGCGCCGTGTGCCTAAGCAGCCGTGGCATAAAGTTGGCATCGATATCTTTGAGTACGCCACACGGTCGTACCTCAGCGTATACGACGCCCTGTCAAACTTTCTGGAGGTGCAAGAGCTACGCGACACATCGGCGAGCTCGGTTATTCAAGCATCAAGCTCACGACTGAACCATTTTCGAGAATATTAATTTTCAAGGTGTCCCACGAAATGCATGGGCGTTCCAGTTAGCGTTGTGCTTCAATGCATAAAACAGCGTTTTCCTCAAAAAGTTAACTGGAACGCCCATGCATTTCGTCGGACACCTTGAAAATTAATATTTCGAAACTGGTTCAGTCCTGAGAATTCGTTATAAGTGGATACGGGCCTTGCGAACTCAGTGGCTATAATTCGTAGATTAAAAGATGTGCCCCTAAAATAATTAATTAAGAAGTTAATTAGCTTAATTATGTTAATTATTCATTTAGGCGTTTTGAATTCTCGTGGAAGTCATGGCCACCTCATCGAGCAGTTTAGATCAAGGATTATAATTGTGCTATCTGCCACAGGCAATTGTAAAAAAAAAATTGGTGCAGCTAAAATAAATACCCTGTTTGCAAAGTTGGACTCTCAATACGTCGTCACTGCAGCCTGCGGCAAAACAGCTGCTAGACGTCTATGATGTGCAGCTGGTGAACAGTTGCTCAGGTCGCTCCAATTTGTTGCGATTTATTTTTAGCTGCCGTGACGCCAAAGTTTCAGTTAGCTGCTGCAAGAGTAAATTCGATAGTCAAAAGTATAGAAAATTCCTTTCGCGCCGAATATTCGTCGTATGCGTGGTTACTGCTGCGTATTAGAGTGCCTGTCAAAACCGCTAATTCGGATCGTGTTAAATTCAACTTGTACTTAAAATATTTTGCAATTACTGCAACCACACCCCTAAAGGAGCGCGCTTCAGGAGAGATTGTGCAGCGGAAAGCTCAGCGAACATCAAGAGCAGGAAATTATTTTTGCCGATATCTCGCAGTAATCTAGTCAAGGATGACTCCACACCAGGTGAACGCAGATTTATTGCGTCAATTAATAGAAATGTGTCGTTTTTTAATTTTTTAGTTTATGTGACTGTGTTTGCACGGATAAAGGGAAAGTCCTTTCTTGCATACGGATGAATATTTTATGCTCCATCAGAAATGCGAGACAAGGTTCCGTGATTATCCATATGCTACTGAAAATGTTTGCTACTTTACAAAGTTTTAGGTGAAGGTGTGAGCGACAACTTCCCTTTGCTTACTTTTATTTATTCACTCTTCGAAGATAATTTTTCAACCACCCTTCCGCAGCATCTGCAGGGCGGGTCAGGCGCAGTAAAAGGAGCAGTCGCAGAAAGGTCAACATCACTGTTATCCCGATACGGAAGAGCGGGCTACGGGCGTTTAAGGCATTTATCAAAACTTTATTCAGTACAAACGATAGGAGAATGTCAAAGGGACAAAAATAATCAAGGAAACCGAAACAATTCTACGAGGTTGAGGGCCAGGCTCGTTGTGGGAGGGAGCAGCGTTGCCGCTACGGCTTGCGCAGACCTCGGCACCCTCGGCCGAAAGGTGCTACGGTCGGCCCATACATCCACGTCGGGGTCCATCTCTCGCCGAACGTGCCCTGTAAGAAGCGCAGGTCGGCACACTCACCCGTCAATACACTCTCACTTGCTGGTTTGGGAGAACTGCGGGTGTGAGGGAGCAACGAATGGTGTCGGCATTAACGGGACCGAGTATACCTATATGATTGTGTGCAGACGCTATAGTATACTACGTGGCCGAGTGCCAGAGAGCCTGCGTATAGACGTGGGTATGTAAGCGCGAGTTAATACCTGTTCCCGTGAGTAGGCGTGAGCATCAACGTGAGCGAAGGCCAGTAAGTGTGAGCGGGCGTGAGTGGGCGTGAGCGTGAACTTGAGTACTTATAGAACTGTGAGTAGGCGCGGATATGGACTTGGCCGAGTAACAATGAGTGCGTGTAGACGGCGGTATATGAACGTGAGTTCATAACTGTTCGTGTGGGTAGGCGTGAATATGAACGTGAGTATACCCGCGGTAAGTAGGCCCGCGCTGCGTCGACGCTTGCCGCCACCGCGCGCTCTTCGCCTGACGCGAAAGTCATCGTCGACGCGTCGCCGGCGGTGGCCTTCCCGCGAAGGGGCGGCGGCTTCCGCGCTCGTCATCTCGAACCTCGTCTTCGTCCCGTTCCTCGGCTAGGCTTAACCGGGCCAGCTCCAGGCGCTGTCGGTTCACGAAGTTGTCCTCGTACGACCGGCGACGGTGGGGCATCGCCGCGGCCGTCGCCGTCACCGCGGTCGTCTTGCGTTGCATTCGAGCCGTCTTGGCGGGCCTGGTACCGGCGCAGCACCTCTTGACGGGGCTCAGCTTGGGCTGGGCGCCCAAGGAGGAGCCGGCCTCGCGCAGGTCTCGCTCCGGGATCCAACCGGGGAGACGCGACTCGACGACGCCCCTGGTCGACAGCCGAGTGTCTGGCGGACGCACGTCGGCGCTGTCTCCCGAAGCGAAATGCCTGCAGCGATGAAGGACGTCACGCAACGGTGAATAAAAAAGGGGCTGTCTGCTAGGGAGTCTATATTTTAACCCTGTAATGTACAACGCATCATATCCGTATTCCGCGTAACATGCACCCGGAATGTCACTTGGGCAGGAGAAAAGCACGAGCCAATACAATAGAAATATAGTACGGCACTCTCTCCACTGTTCCCTGGACAGATGCAGCCAAGTACCCGAATTGGGAGATCATGATGATGAGCGTGGCACGACACAGACTGGAGGACCTTGTACGTAACCGGCCCCGTTCGTACGAAAAACATCGCCGCAGCAGAAAAAGCTGCCATTGCCCTCGCCATGTCGGCATCGAGACAGGATGAGGAAATATATATTATTGCGATAGCAATTATATGGCCACTCCAAGCGGATTTCTGCCGTCGGCGCTGTCGTCGCCGTTACCGTCGCCATCGCCGTGAGGTTCCTATGAAGTCCAACGGTGATGAAATCGTCGCTGCGCGCCGTATGCTATATGTGCGAGTGAAAGCGCGCGAGGGACACGCGCTTTCTTTTTTTTTCGAAAGCTTGCCCTTACGCATAATACAAAGCATGTCAAAAATACACGAACAGACTTGACTCGTGCAAGAAATCTAGAAGGGAACGATGATATGGTCCATGAATCCAACGTTCAAGGTTGGGTGGGCGGCCAGGCCGAAGGCCTGTTGCCCGTAGGTGGCGGAGACGGCTTAGGTGAAGTCGCGCTTTCACGGGGAGCGAACGCACGGCGGAGAGCAAACGCGACTTTTTCCATCGAGCGAAATGCCGTGGGGGGAGGGGAGGGAGGGAGGGGAATTAGCGACGTTTAGCTGAGGCACCAAATGCGTATTTGGACAAAAACGTTGGGAGGCGAGAAGGTGGTAAAGACTTCCGACGCTGCTCGAAGAGTGTCCCGTTCTGATCTCGTCGAAAACCTTCGAGCCGCCGCCAGAGGCACCAGCAACAGTCACCAACGACGCGCGCGTTCGGTGCGAACGCGAGCAAAACGCCGACGGCGTCGACAACACTTCTGCGCGTTGCTGGTGCTGCTACATGCCCAAGTTTATACAGCTGATAAAACTACTATCCTTACTCCGTATAGATCTCTACTAATTTGCTATCGCTATTGATGGTTCGCCTTTCGAGTGAAACTGCGACATTTTTTCTTACAGATTGTCAGTCAGCATGTCGAGCCTACGCGAACGGCCATCTACATTAAGTAGCGTGCGATGTTCTCAACCGCCTCAACGAAATACCACGCACCACGATAACCTGGACACCGAGACACGAAGCCGTCAGCGGACACCATCATGAACACACGATAGCCCGAGGTCATCGCAACCGGGCACTGCAGGAGACGCCGGAAGCACCAGTCCAGAAACACTACACGCTTACTCGTACTATGGCATACTTCAGCACTACCGCCTTTCTGGAAGAACGATGCCGCCACCACACCCATCCCTCACCAGTGCTGACGCCATGGCCTGGAGACAACTCCAGACCGACACCTATCCTCCCCTCACGCTCCTCCACGGGATGTACCCCACCCTTTATGAACCCCTTTGTCCTTTCTGTACAGAGCGAGCTACCCTATACCATACCACATGCCAAGAAATCCCTAATAACTCCCCAAACCGAAAAGCAACGCAAGAGAAATGGGACATGGTGCTGACCACCACTGGAGGATCAGTGCAAAGCTGTTCGCCAGAGCCGAAAGTGCTGCCACCGCCTTAGAGCTTTGGACTCCGCCCACCACGGGGATCCAGCCCTCTCCATGAACCATCAAAATAAAGCTTTCTGTCTCTCTGCGCTTGCACAAAGGAGCCAATCCTCGATAAAAAAAATGGTTCGAGACCGGAAACGACCGTGTGACCCTATTGGGCGAGCAACCCATTTCCAAATCAGAAATCTAGTCAATTTTTTCTGCCACCTTGCATCACTCACCAATACCTACACGACTGTTACCATTTATGATCAAACAGCACAGCTGCTGAACTAACGAAGAAAAAAAAGGCTTTACCTTACACTCGGCTGCGCAACGCTTGAAACAGTGAAGCAGGGCGATCGTAGCCCAGCATTTTCCGGATGTGCGCGCGAGACCACGTTCCAATGCCGACACCGCGTTCCAGGAGACCCATTCCGTGAATGCGTCTCTCTCTCTCTCTCTCTCGCTCTAACAGCGCACAAAACATTATTCACCTCGCAGAGCACGATCGCGCGAACGCGCCAGCTGTGGACGAAGACGCTCGAACGCAATCATATGGTTCGCATAAATGCATGTATAGCATTTATGTATGTAAAGCGTGGCTGTATAGCCTAGTGGTTACGACGCTCGCTTTGGGACCGGGGGCACGCGGGCTCGAATCCCGCCTAGGCAACAAAGTTCATTTCTTCGTAGTTTTTTGATACGCACCACGAACCACAAATTACGGCTGGCTTAAACGGCTTCACTGTTAAAAGAACGCATGGCCTCCGCAGCGGTTACGGTGATAAAACCGTTCGAGAGGCGCAGACTTCGCACATGCATATACTTGCCTTGCGGACATTGCGTCTGTGTCTTCAACGTCGCTGCAAGCTGCGCTGAAACGCCGATTTCAGGCTGACGAAGCGACCGGGGGCGATTGGCTTCGACGCTTGTTCCAAGCTAGTGGTGGCAACTGAGAAGGGTCAACTTCACGGTTCGGTGATGATGATTCCTTATTTAATGGCACAAACACCCCGCGGGGATTGACCGTGAACCAGGACGAAATACGATTAAAGAAACGACAAAAAGGTAATGGAAGATTTGAAGGAAACCCATAATAAAGTGAAACAATATAGTGTGTAATATTGAAGCCATCCTTGCATAAACAGGTAGAGTACCATGAACTTAATAATAAAAATATCTAAAGGGTTGACGTTAAGGATGAGTAAGCTATATTTTGAAATAAATGGTTAACCACGGCCACTGGATCAAAAAAACAAACAAAAAACACCGCATATCAACGGGGTGAATGATGATGAGTGGGCGAAGCTCCGGAGGGAATCATCGGTAAACCATGGATCTTCCGTGTCATTCGCCCAGTCTCGCCGCACCAAATCGAACGATTGACTTCCACCAATGACACGCGCCATATGTGACGTCATTCCTATTTTATAACAGCGCCCTTCATTATAATTGCACCATCTACCGCTTAAGGGGACGCTAGCACAAACGCGTTAGAAACGTGCAGTACTCTCTAGTAAGGGGGAGAGGCCACAGCGTCTTACGCAGCCGTTTACACATGCCGGAACGTGCACCGCGTTTGCCGACGCCATCACATGAGAGAGAGAGAGTATAACCCCCGTATTCATAAACGCTCCTCGACTTGAACTTGACTTGCCACCGCCGTTAACGCGTTTCGAACGCGCTGCCCAAGGCGGTGGCAAGTCAAGTTCAAGTCGAGGAGCGTTTATGAATACGGGCGTAAGGCGGAGAGGCCACAGCGTCTTACACCAGCTTCTTACACGGGCCGTAACGCGCTAGCACAAACGCGTTAGAAACGCGCAGTCTTTCGTTAATGTTGGGTATTTATTGTCATCGTGGCGTAGTGGTTAGCGCCGCGCGTTCGGAAGCGAGGGGTCCCTGGTTCGATTCCGCGCTACGGACGCAACTTTCGGAATTTTTTTTTTCATAAAAGTAGACGTGGCTATTTACTACGACGACGACTACTACTACTACTACAGAGGAGGTACAGACCAACACCCTAAGGAGCTTCGCCCCTAAAAAGAAAGGTGCGGCCTGCCGCGTCGGGCGCGCTGCTATGGGAGCGGACGTGACGGTCGTAGTTGCATTGTCGGCCGCTTGGCTGTGCCGAACGGCGCTAGCCGAGGGGGATGGAACGCGTCGGCTTGTACGCGCGACGGCGTTCCAAGTGCGTTCCGGTCGCATTTGCTATGCCGATGCCAGGCAACAGCCCCCGGCGTGTGGCGCCGCGTCGGATCACACCGTTTTCGATGCACGTGGCAGGCCGAACTTTTTAGGGGCGAAGCTCCTTAGGGTGTGGGTCTGTCCCTCCTCTGTAGTATGTAGTAGTAGTAGTCGTCGTCGTAGTAGTAGGTAGCCACGTCTACTTTTATGAAAAAAAAATTCCGAAAGTTGTGTCCGTAGCGCGGAATCGAACCAGGAACCCCTCGCTTCCGAACGCGCGGCGCTAACCACTACGCCACGAAGCGCACATGGACCCCCGCACCACGATGACAATAAATACCCAACATTAACGAAAGACTGCGCGTTTCTAACGCGTTTGTGCTAGCGCGTTACGGCCCGTGTAAGAAGCTGGTGTAAGACGCTGTGGTCTCTACGCCTTACCCCCGTATTCATAAACGCTCCTCGACTTGAACTTGACTTGCCACCGCCTTGGACAGCGCGTTCGAAACGCGTTGAAGGCGGCGGCAAGTCAAGTTCAAGTCGAGGAGCGTTTATGAATACGGGGGGTATACTCTCTCAGCAGTCATGTGATGGCGTCGGCAAACGCGGTGCACGTTCCGGCATGTGTAAATGGCTGCGTAAGACGCTGTGGCCTCTCCCCCTTACTAGAGAGTACTGCACGTTTCTAACGCGTTTGTGCTAGCGTCCCCTTAAGCGGGAGATGGTGCAATTATAATGAAGGGCGCTGTTATAAATTAGGAATGACGTCACATATGGCGCGTGTCATTGGTGGAAGTCAATCGTTCGATTTAGTGCGGCGAGACTGGGCGAATTACACGGAAGATTCACGGTTTAGCGATGATTCCCTCCGGATCTTCGCCCACTCATCATCATTCACCCGTGGATATGCGGTGTTTTTTTTATCCAGCGGCCGTGGGTTAACAATATTACTGTGAATTTGTCTTCGCTATTTGAATTTTCTAATTCGTTGGAGGGTTTGCGTCCGCTAATGGTCATGACGATGGCGATTCGTCCACACATGGAACATACCACGAGGGCGATTGGACACGCAGCAAACATTTATAACTGCAAAGAAATGTCAGAGATTGCAGAAAAAAAACCAAATGCAATGAACTTGATATCGAATCGCAAGAAAATCGAATAAAGAGCAATAATTAATTAAATATTTAAAAATCATTTATAAAAAATATCGCAGGCTCCTCCAGGAACGTCAAATACAATTAAATGAGCGCAAACCGCACTCTTGCGGCGGGCTAGGCAAACAGTACCAGGGAGCCTACATGCAACGCCGTTTTAATACAGCGCTTGCATGTAGGCTCCCTAAACAGTACGGAATTATGAATAATTTGAAAAAAATAATAGTAAGCGTGAGATGACGAGGAAAATGCTACAAAACAAGAATCAGCGCTATGTGTAGAAATGGCAGTAAGAAAGTAGAAAAGTGATCACTTGTTTCTTTGCATGCTGTTTCCCCCCGGTTTAGATCGAGTGTTTGTCTTCCGTCCGATTCTTGGTCAATTGTTCTTCGGGGGCCCGTGCCTTACCTGGTCATCATCATCACGAACATTCTAGAGTTCCCGCGATGAGACACGCTCCTTGACGTGCTTTAAATTTCAGCAACTGACAGATAGGCCTCTGCGAGACTACGACTCTTACGCTGTTACCCTTTGAAAGCGAAGCTTCCCTTTTTTTTGTCTCTTCCCCAGAGAAGAGGCAAACTAACACAAGCTTAACTAAACCAAGCTTATTCTATTTTCCAAGATGCGCCAGTGCTGCCTCACTGCATATTCGTTACTAATCTCTCCCTTTGTACAGAAGCTGTCCTGGAAAATGTGTATATTTAGAAATCAACAGTGCTTGAACAAGGATGTCTCGGGCTGCAGACAACGTTTATTCTCCCGCGGTGACCCAGTGGCTACGTCACTCTGCCACCGAGCCCAAGGTCGCGGGTGCGAGCCGCAGACACGGCGGCTGCATTTCGATGGGGACGAGATGCGAAAATGCTCGCGTCCTCAGGTTTATGTGCACGTTGGTGGACGCGAAGAGGTCATCACTTAATCGAGAAGTCTACTATAGCCCAGTGTACTACTACAAGCCCCAGTGATTCATTTTTCACGTCCCCTGATCAAACCAGCGAATGCTTCGACAAGGGGGACTCGTCCGCGTCATGATGAAACCCCTGTGTCGAACGCTTGTTTCAGCGTTTGTTCGGCCGATGTTGATCGCAAGTTTCTTTCTTACTTTCAACCTCTGTCTTTCTTATATTAGAGATGAAAAGTTAAGCAGGAGAACGTCGACAGAGGCAGCACACAAGCCCGCAAGAGAGGCTAACAGCAGAGAGAACGCCGATAGCACTTGCCTGTGCTGCCTCTGGCCTTGTTCTCCTTATTGCTTTGGCCTTCCTTAAGGCATCCATCGTGCCACCAGGAACCACAGTATTGGTACCATCATTGCCACCTACCTGTACGAAGTCGACATATGTGCCGGGTTGTTTCAGCGATGACCGCATCCGATGATCAGAAGACGGGAATCCGATACGATGTAACTTTTGCTGAGCAGCCCTCCAGCTGTGGCGCATGTCATAAACCACGCTATTATCTACAATGAAATATGTTGTCACCTATGATTTACTAATCGCCTTGAGGCGCATGTCGCAGTAGCGAAGTTCAGGCCAGTACTGAAGGCATGCTTGCTTTGTAGGAACAGCAGTTTCAAAATACCTGTCCGCAATCTTGCGGAGAAATGCATCGGCGTATCCCCGCCTTCTCAGATGGAGCTTCGAAGACGGGCTGTAAGGTCCAATGATAAATCAACACCTGTCAACAGGCAGGAAACTTGTTTCGGAATTTTTGTATAGATCCGTAATCAAACCAGGTACTTAAAATTTGCCAGCCTTAAAATTGCCCACATTTGTTCCTAGTTTTCTTAACCGTCTGTGGTTCCGTGACTGGTTTGAGACTATTGTTGAGGGCCTGAAACATGCTATCATCAAGAATTTCAGAGGCAGTTCTGTGCGAATGAACCTGTAAATTATTTTTATTTGGCATGAATTAACTTCGAGTCTCTGCATTGACGCATATATGTCGTAGAGAGCGTCTGTTGCTTTCTTTGAAGTTACATACTTCCAAAAATTACTGTGTTGCTCTTCATATCTTGTTTGTTCCGAGATCATTCATTTGCTTTCGGGCTCATTATACTCTGTTTGCCATTTAGTTTCATCGCCGTATCTGCATATCTTTTCCGTATGTACAATACTGAATTCACACTGCCCGGTCCTTGGCTAGTCTTCATATGCTAGAATTTGTCACTTCCTGAAAGGCCAGCAGCAGTGGGTCGTTATTTGCACGTTGCTTTTCTTTGGTATCTATTTCACTGCCAATTGATCATTCATTGTTTCTGTTTGTCCTTGCCGCTCCAATGTGGGAATATCCGTGACGGTGTATTTGTTCCACTTGCATATATGTCTTGATAGTTATGTTTACCATCGTTTTGATGTGGAGATCGTTCGACGGCGTGGCGTCACGCGACCGTCGATATAATATTTAAGATTTTGTAGATTCTAACGCATCTTTAAAATGTGTTTATATCTATTCCGGAATCCTCCCAGTTCTTTGGCAGTCATCGCTACGATGACTACGTGCTACTCGCTCTCCTCTATCCTCCCCTCCTGTCCCTTCCCAGGACAATAATATAAGCGATAATAGACCAAATAAGTCATTTTACGAAGACTCAGTACATTTGTACAAGTTTCATGCATGCGTTATCCAAACGACTGTCCGACTGCTGGTCTGTACAGGCTACTGCCAGCTGACGTCAGGTGACCGCAAGCCGGCACTGCCAGGCTACTGACGTCAGACTGCGGCAGAAAGGATGTTCCACATCCGCCCCAAGGTTTGCGAGTGGTGGCGCTGGCTAACACTCCCAGGGTTAGTTCTAGTTGTAAAAAACATAAACACCCCAGAAAGTGAATGGGAAAACGGTTCCGCGGTAGCTCAATGGTGAGAGCATCGCACGCGTAATGCGAAGACGTGGGTTCGTTCCCCACCTGCGGACAGTTGTTTTTTCATCCATTTTAATTTTCCATTAATTTATCATTTCTTTAATTCAATTAGTAAGTACAAGTAATTTCTCCTATGTTGTCCTTGCTGTTAATGTTTGTTGGCTTCTTAAGATATGATTGTATATATATATATATATATATATATATATATATATATATATATATATATGGTACGGTCGTGCGCCGTCTTTCGTCTTGGACACTACACTCCTTTCAGCACCTGCTGCTGCTCCATCCGCGTCTCTTCCTGAAGAATTTGCTGCTCGCATCGCCCGCTGCCGTGAAATTGCCCGCGCCAACACCGCTACCATTCAGGACAAACGGACAACTCGCTATGATGCAACGCGTCGCGTTGCTTCGTTCCGCCCAGGCGACGAAATTCTTTTTTGGACACCTGTTCGCGCACCGGGCCTCTGTGAAAAGTTTCTCCACAGATATCTCGGCCCCTACACCGTTTTGCAAAGAACTTCGTCCGTCAACTACCGCGTCACTCCTGTCAGCTCAGCTACTGACCGCCGCCGCCGCACTACGGAAATCGTTCACGTGAAACCCTACATTAGCCGTACCTACCCTTTCTAGCTTGCGGTCTTGCTGACCGCCTTCCTGAAGGGGGGGAAGTTTGTGTGAGCGCATGTTGGGCATATCGTCGTCGTCATCTGTACATACGACTCATCATCATCTTTTGTCTCGTGCGGTGCTTCGTCTCTGACTCGGGCGGCTGCTCGGAAATAAAGGCATCGCATCTGCTGACGTATATATATATATATATATGGCGTGTGAAAGAACGTTTAGGGTATTTGAGCAAGACTGCATGCTCAACTGAAGGTACCAAAATGTAGCTGGAACGAAATGCAGAAACTACATGCATGAATACTGAAAATACTAAATAAAGGCAAACGCGAGGGTCCGCTGAGCGTTCGATTGAAATTGCTTTGCGTCTGATAATGGCTTTTGCGGAGATAGTGTGTGCGTCCACAAAAACAAAGAAAAAAAGATAACAAATTCTGCACGTGGCATTAACAAAGTTGCACGTAGGTCACTGAACGTTAAACATTAGACAAAAGCTTGGCAAGCATAGGCAAAAGCTTCACGAGTGGTAAGCGAGGTTTTAACGAGATCATCTTGAACCTGTCACAACCACAGTTTAGGAATCCGTAAATGAGCAATCTTGTTTCACAATGTTTAAAGAGGAATGATCATCTGAACGAAAATTAGATGTGAACTTTACTCAACAACTCTGCCTTGATCCAAACAGTACGAAATGCCTGCTGACGAGGGAGTTACCGTCGCCACAATAAAGCAAGACAAGCTGGCTTGCGACGCAATCTAACGGAAGCTAGAACAGTAATGAACGCAGCAGTTTTGATGGACGAGAGGTTTGACAAGGCAGAACACTGGCTGATTTGTTGAACAAGAGACTTCCAACAATCGTGAGGAGGGAAGCTCAAGTTCATTACAATCACGTCTAAGAACAGTTCGCAGGAGCCTGAGCATCCAACTAACGAACATGCCGCAGCGTGGTATCAATGCTCCCAATTACAGAGCTAACTTTGGAAGGAGAGAAGCCGACGAAGCTTCGTGTAGCAGCAGCAGAGTAAACTGTCCGATTGCGGAGTATTCCAAGTCCCGTGTTGAGTAGGACGGTGCGTTTAGGTGGACGTGATCTCTGGCGCCATTTCGATCGTGCTCTTCCCGTCTCTCAATCCACGTCTAAGCATCTTGCACATTGATAGCGTGCCGGTGGTCGCGATTTCGGGGACGTGCAGTCTCGCCGACCGCAAATAGACGGAGATGATGCGTCGACAACGCGGCTGCCCTATAGGACCTCGAATCTTTCTTTCCGACCTTTTACGCAACGCGCGAAGCCTCATGTTCTGCGTGACTGGTTGCGCCCACGAAGATGTGTTTTCAAAGCTCAGTGCACCGCGTCCCGGTGAGATTGCAACCTATGCCCGACGAGCAAGCGTCCCTGGAAGATGTCTAACTTGTGACGTAATAAACGAACGCGCCGTCGCAACGCATTCTTCAAGGGACCTGCGATGCCTCGAGATACTGCGCGACTTTGTGACAAAGCAGAGAATGGTCAAGTGACGCCACACTGGAAGACAACCACTTGTTCTGCGTTAAAAGTATTCAACCGTACAAAGATAAACACCACAATCACAATGCGGTATTTTTCAAAATACGCTAACTGCTCTGACGAGATGATCGAGAGAGAGTTAAAAAAAATAGCGCAGTTTCACCCGAAAGGAGAAGCACCAATTGCGATAGCAAATTAGTAGAGAGCTATACGGAGTAAGGATAGTAGTTTTATCAGCTGTATAAACTTTGACATGCAGCAACACCAGCAACACGCACAACTGTTGTCGACGCAGTCGGCGTTTTGCCCGCGTTCGCACCGAACGCGCACAGCGTTGGTGACTGTTGCCGGTGCCTCTGGGGGCGGCTCGGAAGTTACTCGTCGAGCAGCGTCGGAAGTCTTTACCACATTCTCGCCTCGCAGCGTTTTATTGCGATAGCAATTATATTAACACTCAAAGAGGATTTCGGCCGTCGGCATCGCCGTCGCCGTGAGGTTCCGTATGACGTCAGCGGCGATGAAATCGTTGCCGCGCGCCGGACGCTGTATGTGCGAGTGGGGGCTAGGAACGCGCGTTTCCACGGGGAGCGAACGCACGGCGGAGAACAAACGCGCGCTCCGCGCCGTGCTCCCTGAAGGGCTGCAGAATTAAGCGTCTCTTTCCTGCTTTACAATCAACATATATATATAGAGAGAGCAAACGCGACTTCTTCCGTCGCGCGAAAGGCCGTGGGGGGATGGGAGGGAGGGAGGGAGGGGAGGCGACGTTTAGCTGCGGCAGTTTTCTAAGCCCTCACATCCCCTCTC
This sequence comes from Dermacentor silvarum, assembly GCF_013339745.2. Taxonomy (NCBI): domain Eukaryota; kingdom Metazoa; phylum Arthropoda; class Arachnida; order Ixodida; family Ixodidae; genus Dermacentor; species Dermacentor silvarum. The sequence continues at coordinate 38,828,216 of NC_051164.1, read as the reverse complement.
TACCTCTACCACTTGACATGGCATCCCCCACTTGACAGATATACTTTTTTGCACTTTGACACTCCTAATGTTAACGCATTACAAAGTTTAAAGGCGATTTATCCTTTAGTTGATTGAAGTCGATCAACCACAATGTCTTTCTAAGTGAGTTGGGGGATGAGAATGGGGCGCTGTCACAGCGCACGGTACTCTATCGCGTCGTCCCTCGCGTGGGGTTAGGGGCGACGCGTAATTATTTTTACTGCGTAATTATGTTTACTACACTATATGCAGGATCGGCCCACATTCATGGACTGGCCGTACCCTAGGAAACAGCTATAGGCAGCACTACTTTCTGAATGAGCCCACATATGTACATAAAGAAGTACATCTGTCCGTTTATTAACAACACAACAACAGCAACAACAACAAGATTATTGTGCACGACAGGTTCGTTAGATGATGCTGAAGACAGCGGAAAAAATCTGCCGATGTCAACAACTTGACTCAGCCACAGGCCCTATACCATGATGCTATATACACATAGCAAGCATACAAAACATTATAACAACGCCAAAAGACATGATGAAATGATTGTGAGAATAGCGAATAATAAAAATACACCTTACGAACAGTTCGAGGACTAAGAAAATTTTCCAGTAACTCGCACAATCAAATACAATGGTGAAAAAAAATTGCTCGAAAGTAGAAAAAAATATAAAAAATTATAAAGGGGTTTGAAGTGAGTTCACAATTCTTTGAAACTGCCCGTTATCTCATTAAAAGGTATGGTTAACTTAGTAACATGGGACATGGGTAATGCTTGCTGGCCATATCTTATTTTGCATGATCGTACTTTCTCGCGATCATGTTTCACGCGGCTATGCTGTCTGCACGAGTCGCCATAGGTTCCGCAAAAAGAACGCGCCATCTAGTTCTTGTTTACAATTTCTGCAAACTTTAGAGTCATGAGTCAAGTTATTGGAAATTTGGCCGACGGGTTTTCCAGTCTCTAAAGTTTTCCGACAGGTCCCTTCACTCCCAGCATGCATCTTTCTGGCTCGTGGTTCGGTGAATGCGATAGTCGTGCCGCACACACGTTTACAACATCATGGAAATAACCAAATCTGACGCACGACAGGTTGTACAAAGAGCCGTGGTTTGTCCACGTAAACCGAAATATGCGCACAGACACTTTCCAACCCTTTGCATTACTTGTGTCAAGAAGAACGCCAACAGGCTTATAACAAGTTACCCAAAACCAGTGCCCAAACATTCCAACAAATGCTGACAGTGCGAGCAGCCATGTTCCGACAGACCGAAAGATTCAGACCGTTCTAATGCACACGTGTCGCACCCATCTATACCAAACTGCCTTCGTTAGCTAAAATAAATAACACATTTCGATTAACATGCTAGAAATGTCATGCTAGAAATGTATTTATAGCAGACAGAACTAAGCGAAGCGATCGTAGTTGCGGCTACCAGAAGGGTAGCCGCAACTACGATTGCACACAAGTACCTCTTCGAAGTCGTTTTCCTGCCGAGAATCTACTAAAAACTGGAATGCCCTCTTCCAATTTGTCCGTGATTCAACGTTTTTTTTTTTATCTCCATTTGAAAACTGTTGTGATAGCTTTATGGCCTATACTGTATAATAACCCCTGTCATCGTCTGCAATCGTGCAGTTTCGAAGCATGTAGTGCTGCAGCAATGGCGGTAGTGCCGGCCATCGTGACGCGCCACCGTGAGCCCGTACCGGTTGGAAGTACATGCCGTGCCACACGCTAGGCGGCGCGGGTGAGGCGATGACAGTTGGCTGCTGCCAGGCCTGCTCCCCCGCTCTCCGCGGCCAGCCGACCGGATTCATGGTCTCGGACTTCCACAAATCCACCGGCACGATCTGGGGAATCGAGGAAGCAGGGCTGCCCACGGAGACCAGGTCGTCCTCCGACTGCGCAGCCGACGTCACCGGCGCGAACTCGCTGCACTGGACGGTGGACAGTTTGCGCTTGCCGCTCGGGGACTGGGGTTCCGGTGGCGCGAAAAGCTCGTGCTGCAGTTCGAGACCGAAGGCCGTCGTCTCGCTCGGTGGCTCGGTTTTCAGATGTAGGCCCGAGCACAGCGTGGACGCCTCGTCGTCCCGCTGCTCACCTTCGTTGTCGGTCGGCAGTAAACAGACGCGGCAGTCCTGGGGGCATTTGCCAGTCGTGTGGCCTGCGCTCAGACCAGACCAAACAGTGGAGAGTTTTCCACTAAACTTGCCAGCCTCCGAAGACCGAACACAATCACATTTAGAAAGTACCTTTGAAAGTCACTTTTAGCTTCAGAATCCCGAAAGTGTGCTTGCTCAATTGATCACATTTCTCGGGCACATGCCCACATCAGTGCCTCCGTATCTCTGGACACAGAGTCCATTTCTCTACTTCGATCGGGCAAAAGCGTCTTTTGTTTGTACAGACATATGTTCTACTAACATGTTGTACATGTAACATGTTTGTACAACATATTTGTACTTGCATGTTCAACATCATGTGACCTTTCCTAGCCTTTCTTTCTTTTTAGTCCGGATCGCCACGTCATCTGGTGGCATTTCATTTTAAACGTGCAGCGAGACTGTTGGTAAATGTTTGAAGAAAACAAAAACAGAAACGCCTATGTCGTTTTTATCTCCACGTAGTGGGGAGACAAGTGAGAAACAGGCAGATAAAAAGGGCCACAGGGTAGTTGTGCCAAGGAAAGGCAAGCACAAAGGCGAATTCATGAAATGACTACGAAGCGCAATTATGCACAACGACCTCAGCTAAGTGTTTTTACTGAGTAAACAGAACCCTTGGCTTCGATACGTATAGGGCTATTCTGTTCTATCAAACCTTTGGTCTGTCAAAGCAATAGAACGGCCCATAGCGATAACGTTCGATCACACGTGGCGCATCGTAATACTTCATCGAGGATGGAGCCTCGGCCTGCGCGGCCAACGTGTCGACTGTAGGTCTCCAGCTAGTCGAGGCCCGAACGAACAACCGTCCTCCTATCGAATCGCTGGCACAGCCTCAGAATCGCTGGCACAGCCTCAGCCCGCGGTGCCAGTGATATGACAGGAGGACGCCTGTTCTTTCGGGCCTCGACGAGCTAGAGACCTCCAGAGGACTGCCCGCGTATTCAACTGCGTTTTCGCGAGCTCCCATCGCACTCGCAGCAAACGTCTCGTAGCACGCATTGTAGCAGTCCCGGCCGCCATCCCAACCCCCGGTATTATGTTCTGATCACGTATAGAACTCGTTGCGTATTTCGCTTACAGGAATTCGACGCAGCCATGCAGGGACGCGGGCACAGTCCCGTGCGATGCGAATAGGCTCGCTTTTAGCTTTACGCCACGCGTGAACCCGGAGCCTTCTTTCTCTTCTTCTTCTTTTTTGGGGTTTTACGTGCCATTTGGGGTTTTACGTGCCAAAACGAGTTCTGGTTATCAGGTAAGCCGTAGTAGAGGGCTCCGCAATAATTTTGACCACCTGGGCTTCTTTAACGTGCACTACAACGCGAGCACACGGGCGTTTTTGCATTTCAAGAGGTACACTATGACAGCATGATCTGTGGGGCATTCTGTGGCTGTTGTTCGGCGAAGTTAACTTTATTATTGACCTCACCGTTCCCCTGCATATTCTACCTGCATATCCGTCTCAACCGATGCATACATTGTTGACAGAACTACGCATCATGTCAGAGCGAGAAAAAAAGCAGCAAGAAGTAAAACATTTTTTTTTCTCGCCATCCGCCTCTAATCCTTCTGTGTGTGACACCGGTCGAAGCGAAGGACCAAGAAAGAATTAGTTGCGGACAGCCGAAGAAGTCCTTCACCGACCGGCAGTCGTTGCTGGCTGGCTGATTAAACCACAGGTGGCTTTCGCTTTACTGAACGAAACTGCCGACATAGGGTCCAGACGGCGACTGGTTACGTATACCCGCACACACGCACACAAACACACACACACACCCACCTGTTGCTGTAGTTGAGGCCCCAGAAGAAACTCCTGGGTTGGACCGTCTCGTATATTCCGGACGTGGGGCGGAGCTTCATGAACCATTTTTGGAACAGAGCGTGCCGCACCGAGCTCTGCGAGGGGTATGGAGTTGCCGGTGATCGAGAGAGACATAAAGTCACAGAGAGGTCAGACGCATTGCTACGGACATCGCGTTACTCGGCGTCAGCTCCCTGCGCCTCTCTCGGCAAGGAGCTCGAACGCCATCATTGGCAAGAGCGTACTCGTGATTATGGGTTCGTCAGGATTGGAGCCGTCGGCGTTGCGGTCTAAACTTGTAGAATATAGCCCACACTTGGCATACGCTCTTCTTGAAGTACGCAGGAACGGGACCATATATATATATATATATATATATATATATATATATATATATGTAGATTTTAGGAAGTATTGTAATACGGAAGTAACCGGATTTTTCAACGGGCCAAGCGTATTTACGAAAATGAGAAGCACAACTTCGCGGTTCTCTTCGGTTTATCTACGCTAGTTTCGGTTGGTGAACCCACCGTTTTCAAGGGTCGGTCCCGTGAAAAAGGTATGTCCACCGACCGAAACTGTTGAGTAAATACCTCTAAGACATCCCCGAATTTGTGCTTGTCATTTCTCTCTCTCTCTCTCTCTCTCTCTCTCTCTCTATATATATATATATATATATATATATATATATACACTAGTAAGCTCTACTTATAATTTTGGCCAACCATAGAGTAATATTGTCCGGATAGCCTATTTTGTGTAATCGGCTCACGCAGTCTGGACGCTGCCAGTGAAAGATGATAGATGAGAAATGACAGAAAATGGCACACATGAAGGGAACGCGAAGTTTATGGTTCCACCTACCTTGGATTCGCAAAACAGCACTTAAACTCCTTACAGCCTTCTTCACCTTTTTTTTTTGTTTTTGCACTTTTAACAGATAGCCTTTATGTCAACAACTCTCCCACCTCCATCCTAGTAAACGGTATATTACAATTTGCACCGCCAGTCATGACGTAAATTATCACAAAATTATAAGCCTTTTTTACGCATTTTTAATATTTTGACTTGCTCGCCAGCTTATTTGTACATATCAGTGCTCGTTGGCCTATCTGACTCTAGGCCTTTCGTATTTACGTACCGACCCGTTTACAGCAGCGTACATCGCGGAAGTGGCGGGCTGCAGAAGAGCGAACGTGTCGATCAAGCGATGCCTTTCGCAAAAAAAAAAAAAAAAAAAAAAAAAAAAAAACGCGTGCAGCCTTCAGTGTGGCCGCGCATGCGTCAGGAAGTGCTATGCGCGTGTGGAAACTTCTGTTAGCGGCGACTAACGCAGCTTTCCTTGCATGGCGTATAGCACCGTGTAACTCTTACACTCTTTCATAAGTTCTTCCTGCCGGCTGTAACTCAAGTCCCTGTACGCGCTTAAACAGAAACCAACCATATCCAGGGAACTTAGTTGTAACCGCTTAGCGAGCAATAAGTGGCAGTGAATAGTAGTCAATGACAAACGCAGACAGCAACTAGTAGCATGCAACGCTCTTGGCGCTGGGTTATTACACGATGCGCTATCAGCACTACACGGCCATATGTTGTGATAATAGCGCTATTTCGTTTGAACCAGGGAGAAGACAAGTACTGCCTTTGATTGTAATTGCTTAGCTTCTTTACGCACTTTGGGGACTATTTTGACGGTAAAACAGGATAGCCCGTTCAGTCCGCAGACAACCGTCACGTGACTGAGCTGTAACGAATCGCGCCGCTAGCAGCTCGTCTGCGCCGTTTTTGTGTGTGACGTGATTCGGTGGCGCTTAGCTACGTCATGCTCACCCGCTGGCTGAATCGGGAATCCGTCCGGCCGTGTGAATCCCGCTTAAACAACAATCGCCCATTGTCTCGCGTGCGTTTCCTGTATTGAACACTATGTGCTCGCTTACTTTCCTGTCAATACATTCAATGTCATACTTATGCACTCATGCCACCCGTGACCTGAAAGTACCGGGCGGGCCGCGTTAAAGAAAGAAAAGGCACGAAATATCAATGACGATTGTGGTACGACGATTCTCACTGACTTGAAAAACATATGTTGGTAGTATGCCAAGTATGGCTAATGGTATCTATACTGAATGAAATGCATTTTCATAATCTACGAAAGCCAGATAGATAGGTTGATTGTACTCCGCAGATTTCTGGATTACCTGATTGATGACATGGACATGATCCATTGTAGAAAATCCCTTCCTTAAGCCAGCCTATCCTCTCGTTTGACTTAAGTGTTACCCTGATTCTATTGGAAATATCCCGGTGAATATTTTATTCAATACTGAAATTACGCAGTCATAGAGGCATTGCGCAATCAAGGAGTACAGGAGGCATACGTGAATATCTTGACAAATATCTACAAAAGTTGCTAAGCCAGCTTGGTTCTCTACAAGAAAAGTAGAAAGTTACCTATCAAAAAGGGGTCAGGCAAGGAGGCACAATCTCTCCAATGCTATTGACTGCATGCTTAGAAGAAGTATTCAAGCTCATATACTGGGAAGGCTTAGGAGGGAGGATCAACGGTGAATATCTCAGTAACCTTCGTTTTGCAGATGACACTGTCCTGTTCAAGTACAATGGGGACAAATTACAACAAATGATTGAGGACCTTAAGCGAGAAAGTGTAAGGGTGGGGTTGAAGCACGACATGCAGAAGAAAAAGATAACGTTCAATAGCCTGGCAAGAGAACAAGAATTCAGGATCGCCAATCAGACCCTAGAGTCTGTAAATGAGTACGTTTATTTAGGTCAGTTATTCACAGGGGACCCTGATCATGAGAAGGAAATTTACAAATAATAAAATTGAGCTGGAGTGCATACGGCAGGCATTACCAAATCTTGACTGGGAGCTTACCACTGTCGTTGAAAAGAAAAGTGTACAATCATTGCATTCCACCGGTGCTAACATATGGGGCAGCAACTTGGAGGTTAACAAAGAAGCTCGAGAACAAGTTAAGGACCGCACAAAGAACGATGGAACGGAAAATGTTAGGTCTAACTTTAAGAGACAGGAAGAGAGCGGTGTGGATCAGAGAGCAAACGGTGATGGCCGATATTCTAGTTGACATTAAGCGAAAAAAATGGAGCTGGGCAGGCCATGTAATGCGTAGGACGGATAACCGGTGGACCATTCGAGTTACAGAATGGGTACCAACAGAAGGGAAGTGCAGTCGAGGACGGCAGAAAACTAGGTGGAGTGATGAATTTAGGAAATTTGCAGGCGCGAGTTGGAATCTGCTAGCGCAATACAGGGGTAATTGGAGATTGCAGGGAGAGGCCTTCGTCCTACAGTGGACATAACTATGATGATGATTATGATGATGCCAAGTATTCTTGCCTTTTAGACTCGTTAAACCTACAAAGCTGAGTGCACTTCTTTAGAAGTTCACCATGTACACGTTTTCAGCGACTTAGAAGCTTCCTTCACAATATCAAGCTCTGTGTAAGGGCTCACTGTTCTTTGCACACATTTGATGGCTGTGGGTGTCGCTCAAGTCAGGTAATGATGACAAGATGATCTGATAGCGTTTCCGCAAACACCCGGATGTCAAGAGATGCAGCACTTGCTCGCAGAAATTGTAGATGTTTAACCGTTTAACATATGTTTAACATACAACATCAATCAAGTCACCAAGTCACAGCTGTTCCTTTCTCAAAGGTCACTAATAGTAATACATGCGCATGCAAATCACACCGAAACCCTTTTCACGAGATCACATATGCTTATCATTTTCCTTTTTCTTGCTTTATCTAGTCTTTAATCAGCTGACTTTCTTTTATTTAGAGAAAGGACGAGCGATCGATGAAAAATCAGGTGGACGAGTTGGCGCGAGGTAAATTATTCCGGCCGGCTGTTCAACACAATGGGAAGGAGAAACAAAATGACGTCAAGTGCAGTTACAAATTGCTTGCAATTAAAAATACGAAAAGACAGCGGGGGCCCGAATGTATCCAAGTATGTGCGCGGATGAGTCTTTTCCCAGCTGCAGCGAGAAGGTCCATGCATAAAGGGAGCCCGGATACAGGAGAAGCAGATGTTTCGAAAACTCAGTTTGGTGTGCGACACACACTGCAGAAGAATGGAACCTCTTCCGTTTGCAACACCTGAACTGCCCTGAATCAATTGAAACTCACATTATTTTTAATTCCTAAGTAACATTGCTGTTTTGAGCTATTTTGTTTCCTTTCCTAAGTTTTATATTTTGCAATTCTGCCTTTTGTACGCGTATTGTTTTTTGTTACCTTGCCCCTCCTGCTTGGGCCACACGGCCTGCAGTGTGACGTAAACAAATTTAAAAAGTCACAGGCCTGCGCGGCACATGCAGCACAGTCACAGCGTAAGCTGATTGAGCGGCGCAAGAGTAGCTCCAATTTTGGCACTACGCACAACAAGGTCTTCGCGGCAAAGTGTCTTCGCCTCGATTTTGACGAGAACGATCTGAACTGTCCGCCCGGCGTCGGCGTCGACGGCGAGCTGCGGCTTGTAATGCTCTCTGCAGAGCAGTCTACTGAGCCCGATGTTGCCTGGTTGTATACCCGCGCACGTAGCTCTACGATTCGCTTCTTCAGCAGCGGCTCGTACCCTGCGAGGAGACGCCATAACATGTACCGAAGAGGTACCCAGAATACGTGGCGAACGTCTAACATCGGGATAGCGTTGATTGCGCGCCTCGTCTAAATCGCATTGCGTCTGAATCGCAACTCGTCGCACGCGGCGATTGCAGGCACGTTAACTAGATGGCGCCACCATACTGGCGGAGGCTCGGGTCATGTGCACCTGCATGCCGGCCGATAGGGCGCGTGTAAAGGACTTTTTGTTCTGCCTGATAGCAAGCGCTTGCGTGGCTCAGTGCTAAAGTGTCCGACTCCCACGCAATGGGCCTTGGTTCTATCCCGGTGGAGAGCGGGTACTTTTTTTTCCCATTTCGGGCCGATAGCGGTTACGCCAAACGCCGGCGGCGGCATCATCGCGACCAGAAACGGCTATTTGAATGATCCCATAACAGCTTAGGCTGTAAAAAACACCGATGGGGGAAGGTGGCTCCCAACAACAGGGACTACAACGAGGTCGATTGTTGGTTACTTCGCCAAGCACAATATCCACAATTGGAATGCAAATATGCGTTATCGGTTTCCGCGCAATGCCGTGACTCGAGACCCATGCGGTGTGTGGAATCCAGACAAGGGATATTGGACGGCCACGAAACTGTCTTGGATGACGTCTATGGCTTTAAACTTTCTTCATTATGCATTAGGCCCAATGCAGGCATTAGGCTCAATGAAGAAGCCTAAAGACGCTGTGATGCTATCAATTTGCGGAGGATTGCTTAACTGGAAACTATAGTAACCATGTCGCTTACCTTCCAGCTGCGGATGCGCTTCTTGTCCTGGAGCATGTAGAAAGGATATCTGTTCCTGCAAAGTGAGGCGTGTCACGTGATGTAAAAACAAGAGAATCCAGAATAGGCTCGGCTTGCTTGTTTGCTGCACAAATAATGATGCTTACCAGCTGCGGGGAATTGGCCAAGAAGTGGGGGTTAGATGGGAGTTAATCGTTTTAAAGATAAAAAAGACACGAAATTGGGAAATAGTGCAAACAATTAGAGATTAGTTGCAGCTGATGGTAGAGCATAAAATGTATTGCCTATAAAAAAACGAACAGCAATTATATCAGCACTAATTTCGAATAGAATGGGCGATTTCGACAAGGATGTGTATATTATTTCAGGAAATTCACATGGTTTGCTAATCACATAGTCATGATGAGGTTTAGTGATGTTTTGTTAGGGATTCTGTTATTGGTACATGGTCATTCGGTGGTTACATAGAAAATGCGCTCGGGCCAAGTGTCCCTGTTGATGATATTTGTCGGCGCGGCATCCCAATACTAGAGCACTACTTGCTCGTACGTTAATATATTCGATGTAGTACAATCTATGCACATAAGCTCGACCGGATAAGTTTCCTATGTACCGGCACAAAGACACAAAAGAAAGTATATCCCGTACAAAAAAGGATGGTTTGTTGGGCCATTGGGCCGTTTCACGTTCTATTCTTGAGGCAAGCAGCGCAAACAGAATACTAATGTATAAAGGAAAGCAGACACAGCTCTACGGAAGACAGACAGGTGCTGCTTCCGTTTTAATTTCGGTCATGCTATTTCATCGCGCTGCTTTAGTCAAGCACAACTCCCATAACATATAGTATCTAGGTGAAAGCGCAGCCCTATTTTCTCGGCCAACTGTATTTTTTCTCGGCTAACTCAAAAGTTTCTTTGTTTTCGTTTTTTGTCTTATTCGTTTGTAAATGAGAGGACGGAGAACGATAGCGAGAATGGGAAGATTGTTTGTTGCAGGGCGTCTTCTCCTGCAAAACTACGCACAAGGACGGATTTCACCGATCGCACATAGGATGCTATATAAGAAGCCAAACATTCCACTAGTTCACCTAGTCTGGACACCTGGGCATGCGTCTCTCCCTGGCAATGAGCGCGTTCATGCGACAGCCCGAGGCATAACCCTTCAGGCACCGGTGGAAGGCCAGTCCAACCCAGACAAGGTGGAAGCGATACCGCTTACATACACGCATATACTACAACACCACACACTATTCCGTGGAACATTCCCTCCACCACACGTGAAGCTAAACGGTGCAGATGCAGCCGCTTGGCGTCAGCACCAAACAAATATGTTCCCCAGCCTTGCTCTCCGCCACACTTTTTACCCTAGCCAGTACCCAGACAAATGTCCTTTCTGTGGTGGGCACCCAAACCTCTACCATTCTACGTGGGAATGCTCCAAACCACCCGGGCTACCTAGAATACTCAACGCCTCCCCATCCCAGTGGGAAGCCGCTCTTTACAGCACAGCCTTCGACGACCAGCGATACCTGATCGTCCGGGCCATCCGGATAGCAGCATCAAATGGGGCCCTGGACTGAGGGCTCCACTCTCTGGGACTTCGTTACAAAACACCAAATAAAGTTTCATACTACTACTACTACTACTAATACTACTACTACCACTCCTGCAAGGCGGCTGACTCGGCTACTTCTTAATTCACATCGAGCGCGAACAGCTCAACTCGGGTGTGAACAGCGTCCCCGTGTTGACTCTCGCGCTGTTCACGATCGATTCTCCTGCAACCGCGCACAAGCTGAGGCGTTCGAGAAAAGGCAAGCGTTCAACTGGGAACGCGGCGACTCACTGCAGTGCGGCGTAGACGTGCGTGACTCGCAGCACCCGGTGCGGGCTCTCGTGTATGGCCTGCGCGACGAGCTGCACCAGCTTGACTGAGGGTCTGCGCACCACCGTGCCCAGGGGCAGCAGCGAGGACCAGCGGCCCGATTGGGCCTCGCACACGACGCGCTCGTCGCCGTCGACGGCCACGCGCCGGCGCCGGCGCACTGGCGTCGGTCGGTGAGTGCGCCCTCCTGCAGAAAAACACACACGCACACAGCGCGAGAGCGTTCCACACACCGGCGGAGGAAGGCAGGATGCTCAGGATTGTGTGACACGGGATTTACGTGGCCCCTAGACTGTATGTGGCCAACGCTTGTGGCCGCCATTTTCCTTCCCATAATTGTGTTGACCTTTACGTATACTCGGAGCAGTGATTACGTAGCGTGTACTAGACGGACGCACGAAAGGTTACCAAACGGACCGTATACTCACGGGGTGGTGTAAAACAGCGATACAAGTGCAGCGACAATGGGTCTAGCGCCTTCTAACCTTCCTTGTTTCCGTCCCGTCCATGCTACCGTTATTGCTTTAGGTATGAACCGGCTATCCCCCAAGAACCAGCCCTGCTATAGACACTGTTCAGTGTGCTTAGCAGTTGATCGCTGCTCTGGCATCGACGCCTGCCTAAGGACTCACCGCGGCGTCGAGGCGGTGGCGGGGTGGGCGGCTCCTCGGAGCATTCATACGCGAGGTCGTTGCCCCGCTCCGGATAAAGAATGGTCGCCGGGTCGGGAAGGATCTTCGAGACATACATTTCGGCCTGCAGGTCGATGGTGGACTCGCTCTCCTGCGTTACAATACGAAGGGGGGGGGGGGGGCACCAAAGAAATCAACGCGCGGTATACCACACTGAAAGGTGAGCAAATCTTTCACGCGATCTGGCACAGACATATGAGTAACTGACAGTGGCATAGCACATCCTCATAGTAGATTCTGGTAGTTCTGCATCTGTTTGGACATACAGTGCAGTCTAGTGTAAAATGAACAGCTCCATGGCAGCTAGAGTACCAGCTCTAGCTGCAAGTCCCGGTGGTAGCTATGTCGATTAAATCCACATGCTTGGATGCCCAGGAAAATGCCAGTGCTAGAAACCACATCTGCTCTGCTGCAGAGCTGTCCGAATGTGCATTTGCCATAAAAAAGACAAAAAAAAGCACGCGCAGTATCAATGTTGTCTGAAGGAGTTGGCCTCACTGTACTGATTAGTAAGGACTCTGCTGGCTTTTGGTTACCGTACTTGTAGCAAGCTATTCTTTTTCTCGCTGTAAGAGAGAGTGAACAGCAGCATTCTACAGTCTGAAGACTCGCTGTCTTGCCGAGGTGTAAAAGGGGAGCTAAGGAACTTTCACACCATGTTTTTTCTTCGCGTTCTCCACCGTAAGGTACATTAAAACAAAACAGAAAGAAATCGACTCACTTCGTCCTATAAGCATACTCCTTTCGTATGGCGTATAGGTGTGTCGGTTGAAAATTTAGGTGTAACAACTTTCTTCCATCTCCAGCTTCATTGAAAGCATGCACACAGATTAGGGGCGCGATCTTGTACGCGTTCCAAAATGGAACGGAGGCGTTCCGTTCCATCGAGCCGCACACGATTGGTCAATTTGAACGTCGCGGTTGAAATTGACCAATCGTGTGCGGCTCGATGGAACGGAACGCCTCCGTTCCATTTTGGAACGCGTACAAGATCGCGCCCTAGGTATCTCTTTATTTTTTAGCAAGCTTTTTGTTGCGTGCACAGGTAGATAAACGGGAACCTAAAAGAAACACGTATCCTTTCACGATTCTGTTTCTATTTAATTTTTGCAAAAATGTTCATCACTGTTACAGAAAATCAAGACGACCATTCGCTTTCTTAGATTCCGCATGAGAAGAACCGCAATGGCAAGTACGTGTGACGGCGCGGATTAGTATTGTCTAGCATTTGGGCCAATTTAGCACGCACACACAAAAAATTCTACAGCCGATATATTCAGTTATAGGGTACAGTAATAATGCAGCGTCATATCATTTCTAATGAAGAAATGGAAACGTTTGGTGCGTTTCGATTTGGCCTTACTGAGGGGCAGTTAGAACGCAGGTGATATAAAGCCAGGGGCTTTAAGGTGAGAGCTTGCGCGGACATGGAACGCGCGGATAGCACAGTCTTCCGAGAGAGAGAGAGAGAGTTAATTTATTTGAAGGAAGGTAGAGAGGTCGGCCTGAGCTAGCATGCTCTAGCCTGCTACTCTGCACAGGGGGAGGGGGGGGGGACGGGGACATAAAGGCTGGAGGAGGGGTGATGATGACGCAGAAGAAGGATGTACAACGGTAAAGGCAAGTTCAGCATCCTCATGGCTATCAACAAAGTCCAAAAAGGTAATTGAAAAGTGTCATCTACCTCCAGAGCACGGACGGAGTCACGAATACAAGTGAAAGTTCACAAAAACTCGCCGCGAAGAAGCTTGTGTATGGGCTTCTCCTGCGTGAGCAGCACAGGTGCCAAGCAAGGTAATTAAATTATGTAAAGAGCAGCGATCAGCTGCTCCAGTGCGGCGAGGACATCCACGGCGCTTTTAGCGGCCGGAGTCTGGATACCACAGAGAATCACGCGCATTGATTATAGCAGATGTTTCAGCATTTTTTCAACGCTTTCTTTGTAATTCCTTTCAGCTCCTTGCTTGCCAATAGGGTCATCGGCTTTACTAGCCCTAGAATCTACTTCTTGACGTAGAGGAACACTACGGCATGGTATCGTGCCCGTGGATCTACTGGGAAGCGAAGGCCACTCCGTGTCTGTGCCACCCAGGGGCGACGAATGTGCGCCCTGTGGTCTCGAAGATCCTGAACTTGCAGTAGGCGCGGTTACCGTCCTTGAGGCCGGCACACGCAGAGGTTGTCGAGGCCCCTGCGCCCCACAATCCTGTTTTTCTGAAGTCATTGGATGACACTTCTTACGCGAGCGTTGCCTATCTCGGCGAACAGATTGAGCAGCTTGTCTATGGGAAGACTTGTTGTTTGCCATTTTCCGCGAATGCGAACTTCCTGCTGCATCTTCGGGCAATCTTTCGACGTTGCTTCGTGAGAGCCAGGACAGTTGGGACATTTCAATGAAGGTGCATCACAGTCGGCGGTGTCATGTTGCCCACCGCAACGCTGGCAGGTCACTTGATTTCTGCACACAGCTCTTACGTGACAAATCATGAGACATTTCCTACACTGCAGAGGCCCTCTCCCCTCACACTGTAACAGCTAGCGTGCTATCACGATGCTCTGTCGAGGCGCGCTCGTGGCGTGGCGTCGCATGCAATGGGAATTGAGTGGACGTTTCGCTGCTACGGATGACAGACGCCGCCTTTTTCGCTCAATGAGGGGACGCTGCCAGGGTGAGCAGACGTGCTTTACATGGGCTCCGTCTCCAACGACCCTCTTGCCCGGACTAAATCATCGCAGGACCATCATTTTGGTGCGGACGGAGAGATAACAAGGAGCGGAAATCGATGGATATATATTTGAAGACCGTAAGTGCTGCTGTAAGGCAATTATTGAACTTTTAAGCATTGAAGTAGACGCCAGGGAGCTAAGCCTAGCGCGCTATGGGTCCCGCCATAGAGAATACACAGGCACGCTTAGCCTAGACGAGGTTAGCCTTAGGTACGGGTACGAAACGAAGCGATATAGACCGACTATGCGCTTCGGCCGGATCAGGTGGGTGGCTATCACGAAGCAACGTCGAAAGATTGCCCGAAGATGCAGCAGGAAGTTCGTATTCTCCGGAAAATGGCCAAAACCAAGTCTTCCCTTAGACAGGCTGCTCAATCTGTTCGCCGAGGACAGACAACGCTCGCGTAAGAAGTGCCTTCCAACGACTTCAGAAAACCATTGCGCCCGCCACCAACGAGATTTCCCACATAGAAGAAAAATGTAAACTTTATTTCCAAATCGATCAGATTCGAGTCCGGCGTCTCTTTAGTGGGTCTGGGCACCCGCCGCGGACGCGGTTCCGAGACCTTCTCTCGAAGCGGCTTCCCCGTGTGGTTTTGGGGGTGCATAATTTCTCGCGAATGGTTCTTGGAATTTGCACTTTGATGGCCGTGATGCTTGTGGTATGTGATTCCGACCTATGTGATTCCGACCTGTGATTCCGAAGTGATAATTAGGCATAAGAAAGGACTGATCGTGCGGAATTTCACCAACCAATCAAGTGGCGCGATCTGTCGCAGCTTGGTGTCGCAAATACAAAGTGTGCAAGGACGAAGACCTCCTGATAAGACTTCGCAGTGGCTCGACGATCATCATTGTTAGCACACCTAGGGAGGAAGCCGCTAACCTCTTGGAAAGAATGACCGAGCTGACCCCTGGCGGCAGGTTGTACGAGATGAACGCGTACGTGGCAGCTCCGGACGGATTCGTTCGTGCAGTCGTTCACGGCATCGACGCTGAGTACTACGCCCGAGAAGCTCATGGCGCAGCTTTGGGCCCACACGCATGCTGTCAAGATACCACAAGCCAGAATGGTAGGAAAATTCAGGAATGCGCTGATAACTTTCGACAGAAAGTTGGTCCCGAGTTTGTGACTCAGTACGGAGGCGAGGAACCGTGTCACCTCTACCTTCCCACAAGGCAGATCTGCTACGTCTGCCTTAAGTTGGGGCACCGTTCGGACGTTTTCCCTACACTGGAATTGCATCTTGGCATCCATTGTACGCCCACAACATAATGATATGGATGACGGAATGCTGGCTGGTACTCAAAGAAGAGAGATTCCAAACTGGTCGCCGACTATGTAGATGGTTATGCAAGGGCAAGGGGGCTATTCTGCTCGCCCCAAAAGGCGGAAATACTTACAGTGCCCAGGCACAGACAGGATAACAAGGCATACCTAACAGTCACGATGGCCGGGGCCGCAACCGGAATTACGTAAAGGCACTACGAATCCAGAGAATGCGGATTGAATCTAACCAGAGGGCGCACCACGCAATCAGACTGCTGACTTGGTCTGCTGCCCAAATAACAAGAATGATTACGCGCAACACAGATAGAAGAACAGGATTCAAGGAGGAATACGTCCCTCAGCATGTAAGAGTGCTAGTGGTGAGCAGAGCCACCTGCAGCTTCCCCTACCAGCACCTAAACAAAAGGGAAAGTGAACAAGTCGAGTTACTCCTCATGAAAGATTTTAAGACAGCGCTCGGTCTGCCAACAGAACGGTAACCACAAAACTACTAGACCTCGGCATATCAAGTAACTATGATGAACGCAGGGAGGTGCAGCTCGCCTCTCAAAAGATAAGATTTCACAGCGTAGCCACGACAGCATGAGCCCTCCTCCAGAGAATAGGCCACCAGGACAGCATGCGAGATCGAATGTACGGTAGACATACCGGACGAGATCAGGTCCACGTTCAAGGTGGCTCCCATTTCTAGGAACATGCATTCTGTCGGTCATCAGGGCATGCGCAGAACCAGGGTGGAACCCATAGTCAGGATCTACCATAACAGAAAAAACACCGTGTACGTAGACACTGCTACATACGTGAATGGGATGGACGCAGTAGTGACGATGATCGACTCCAGACTAACAGATAAGATCAGCGCATAGCTCAAGAACTGCTCTGCGTCTGCAGTCGAGGAGTCCGCTGTCGCTCTAGCGGTTGCCGAAGGCAACAGGTCCGGGCGTTCGCTACTAATCATCAGATTCTCGGGGCGCCTGCCGGGGATTCACTAATGATAGGGTAGGTAGGAAAGAAGCAAGCACCTTCAAGTGTGTTGGCGAAAGTAAAGAAAAACACCTGATAATTTGGGCGCTGCCGGCATTAGGACATAGCCGTGAGTCTCGTGGCCTAATCTTATAGCTAGAGGATACGCCAGCCAATAGAGATCAGAGGCCAGAGTTACAGAAGCATTTACTGGTAACCAGGGGGACATTTTGGAGCACATCTGGGGAACTAGAAGGCGATATGCCTGCGCCACAAAAAATTTAAAGGGAGCAGTCGGTATCCCGATGGCCGCGACAAACAAATTCATATCCATGTATACTTAATTACAGTAACATACATCCAATCACACACAGAGACATTTGTCCTTGGTGTGGTAAGAAACCCACAGTATACCATAGAACACGGGGATGCCATATTATAAATGCAGTACCCATCATACACAAAGCCACGCCGGATCAGTGGGAGGCTGGGCTGTCCATCTTGGAACCGGATGACCAGATTTGGCTGGTTGAACGCACGAGACAGGCAGCTAAGGCCGCGGGAGTTCTGGACTAAGGACCCACCACAGGCGCTCTGCAGTAACCCACCTCTCAAGCAAATGAAGTTTATCCTCTCTCTTTCAGCTCAATGAGCCATTTGGTGCTTTGGCATCGAAAATTGTTTAGCTGCTTAAGTGGAAGAGGCGCTGTCAAATTCAAGACCTCAGGTTAAGATGTTGACACTCACCGTGGTGACGGTCTCCAGTGGCACTTCTCCGGCTCCGTCGGCCTTGACGCAGCGGCCGCGCCCCGTTCTCTGCGGGGTAGCAGCAGCAGCAGCAGTCGTGACGTAGGGTTTCGCGGCGGCACGCGTTTTGCGAGCACGTCCTCGCTTGGCTCCTGTATCGCTGGTTGCCTTGCGGGCGCGACCTGCGAAAGGTATCGGTGCGCGTGCGCGCGAATGTGACTGAGCCTTCGACTTGACGTGCGACGGACACGCGTCTGGAAGTTACTTTTCAGGTTGTCAGCAAAGCGCGCAGCTGGAAAGCTGGCAGCTTCTTCTCACGCGTAGTGGCCATGAGGAGAAGCAATCTTTCAAGGCAAAGCTTGTTCTGTCTCTTCGGTTTAGATGTGCACTGAACAGCCGTCACTGCGTGTTCGGCGTCATCAGACTTCTCCCCACGCTCGAATACCACGGCTCTGCCACGTTCTCTGATCGTCCCGTTTTAATAGGGGAACCAATGTGCGGAGACCATCTAAAATAGTGGTCAACGTCAGTGATGACTTTTGAGATCGTAATCGGCCACACGCGCTGCACACGGCATGACTGGTAACATGAACATGATCAACATGAACAATGAGGGGAGGGGGCGCCTCACCAGGATTCCGTAATGAGTGGCTCCTCAATGCAAAAGACGCAGTTTCTCCCGACAGGCGAAGCGTGGATTGCGATACCAAATTAATAGACCGCTATACGAAGTAAGAATAGCAGTTTTATTGGGCGTGTAAATTTGGCGAATGAGGCATCCGCACATATTGAGCACACGAGTACACACGTAGACACAGCGCGCGTACGCGATCGTACGCGCTCGTACGCCCACACACACGTATACACACAACAAACACACACGCGCACCCAAACACAACACACACAGACAACACACAAACACAGACGAACACCGCACACTGGCACATCTGCGTGCATCATTATACACGCCTGCACTGGTGCACTTACATTGGTACACGTGCGATAAAGGAGGGGCTAGGATGTCCACGCGTGTGCGACTGCCTGTGTGCGCAGCTTCGCATTGGAGTATGCACACGTACGCACACGCATGTTCACACACGCGTCAAAGCGCGGGAGGGACGCGCGCTTTCACGGGGAGCGAACGCACGGCGGGAAGCAAACGCGTGTTCTGTGCCGTGCTCCCTGACGGGAGCGCCCTGACGTGAGAAGCGCCGTGCTCCATTACTATGACTACTATCACAATCCTTCAGTGTTTTCTTCACTTAGTACCCACGTCCCAACCCATTCCACCAGTTTTTTACTGTTAATCTTTTTCGCTGAGTCATTGTCATTTTGCGGAATCATGCTCATGACTATGACTTCTACCAGCATCTTCCTTCACTTAGTGCCCACGTCGGAACCCATTCCAGTGGTTTTTTAGTGTTAACTATATATGGTGACTGTAATCGCCATAGATATGGTGATTGTAATCACCATATATATATATATATATATTGTACTGGAGATTATCTGTGTCAGCACGGTGAAGTGTGAAAGAGGAAGTCGACGAACTAGGAATGCGTGCTCGATCGGTGTCCAGCTGAGACTGGCCCGTCTTCTTGTACTTCAGTCAGACGCCCTGTGGACTTGCAAGAACATCCCGTGACATTTGGTGGAGGTGCTGGGTAACGTCTTCCCCGACCTGGAGCTCCGCAGCCGTACGTTGCCATCTGCGGCCACAATGACCGACGACGCCGGCCCTTCGCAATCCGCTCCCCCCCCCCCCCCCCCCCCCCGGCTGTTGTGTGTTCTGGTGCGGTACGTCAGCGCGACCCTGCCATCTTCAGCGGCACCGACGATCACGACGTGGAGGACTGGCTTGCAGAGTATGACCGCGTTAGCGCGCATAACAAGTGGGCTGATCGCGACAAGCTCACCAACGCCATCTTTTATCTGACTGATGTGGCAAATCTGTGGTTTAGAAATCACGAAGCCGAATTTACAACCTGGTCAGCTTTCACCGAGACCCTCACTTCGGTCTTCGGCCGTTCCGCTGTGCGCAGACTCCGTACTGAACACCATTTGCGTGGGCGCGCTCAACAAATAGGTGAAACCTTCACGAGCTACATTGCCGACGTCATCGACCTCTGTAAGCGCGTGAATGCGTCCATGACCGAAGCCGATAAGATAAGGCATATTATGAAAGGCATAGACGACGATGCCTTCCATATGCTCGTGGCCAACGACAGTTGCACAAGTAATTGAGTTCTGTCAAAGCTTCGACGAGCTGCGCAAGCAGCGCCTTTCCACCCGTCGCACCAGTGTGCAATCCGCGGACCTCTCGGCCTTGGGGCCTAGATGCCTTAGCGCATATCACTCCGGCTTGCTGCCGCAGATTCAACAATACATTCGGGAAGAAGTGGCTCGTCAGCTATCGCTTGTAGCGTGTGTTGCTGAGCCTGCTTCCACGCTAGAATCATCGCTCCGTTGTGTGATCCAAGCACAAGTTTCTGAGGCGCTCCCACCTCCCTCTCCGCCGCCGCCTCCAGACGCCGAATGTCTCAGTGTGAACGCGCCCTTACGCTGCCGCTCTCAACCGACCTCCTCCGCGACCGATGCCTACTACCTCCAGACCCGCCGCTAGTTTCTACTCGTCACCACTTCCGGTACGCCCGGTTCACGTGCCCTTATCGCCTTCCGGTCCTTCTCTTAACCCTTGGCGTACTCCGGACAACCGACCTATCTGTTTCGCATGCGGTATTCCGGGACATGTTGCGCGTTTCTGTCGCCGCCGTGGACTTTTATTTTCGTCGTGACGCGCCGAACCTCGGCACACCACTTTGCCATCCGCGACGACCTTTTGTATCGACGGAATGACCTCACCGACGGCCGTCGATGGCTGCTTGTTATTCCCCGTCACCTGCGCTCACACATCTGCACCGCTTTCCACGATGACCCCCAATGTGGCCACGCCGGCGACTTCAAAACGTATTCCCGTCTTCGTCTTCGATTCTACTGGCGAGGCATGTACAGATTCGTTCGCCAGTACGTCCGTTCATGTGCAACGTGTCAACGGCGCCAGACCCCTCCTCAGAGTTCTGCAGGTCCCCTGCAACCTTTACCCTGCCCTGCTCGACCATTCGACCGTGTTGGAATTGATCTTTACGGCCTCCTTCCAAGCACTCCGGACGGTAACCGGTGGATCATTGTTGCCGTAGACCACCTCACACGGTACGCCGAAACATCTGCGCTGCCGGCGTCCACCGCGAAAGACGTCGCTTGCTTCCTTCTTCGCCACCTCATTCTGCGACACGGTGCTCCACGTGAATTATTAAGTGACCGTGGGCGCGTATTTCTCTCCAATGTCATCGCGGCCCTGCTAAAGGAGTGCAACATCGTTCATCGCACCGCTTCCGCCTACCATCCACAAACTAACGGCATCACGGAACGTTTCACTCGTACGCTTGGCGACATGCTTGCCATGTATGTGTCTGACGATCACTCCGATTGGGACCGGGTACTTCAGTCAGACGCCCTGTGGACTTGCAAGAACATCACGTGACGCTATATACATACCGTCGCGCGAAAGGCCGTTGGGGATGGGACGGAGGGGAGGCGACGTTTATCTGCGGCACCAAATGCGGAATTATATAAAAACGTTGCGACGCGAGAAGGTGGTAAAGACTTCCGACGCTGCTCGACGAGTGTCCCGTTCTGATCTCATCGAAAACCTCCGAGTCGCCCCCAGAGGCACCGGCAACAGTCACCAACGCCGCGTGCGTTTGGTACGAACGCGGGCAAGACGCCGACGGCGTCGACACCAGTTCTGCGCGTTGCTGGTGCATGTCCAAGTTTATACAGCTAATAAAACTACTATCCTTACTCTGTATAGCTCTCTACTAATTTGATATCGCAATTGATGCTTAGACTTTCCGGTGAAACTGTAACATTTTTGCTGAGTCATGGCTATGACTATGACTTCTACCAGCATCCTTTAGTATTTCCTTCACTTAGTGCCCACGTCCGAACCCATTATAGTGGTTTAACTTATTTTTCGCTGAGTCATTGTCCTTTTGCGTAGTCATGCTCATGACTATGACTTCTCCTAGCATCCTTTTGTGTTTCCTTCACTTAGTACCCACTTGCGAATCCATTGCAGTGGTTTTTGAGTGTTAATCTTCTTCGCTGGGTCATTGTCATGACCCACATGACACGCATGTCATGACATTGATGTCATGACATATCATTTATGTTCGTCATATACTCTTGTCATAGTATGCCAATTTTGGTACAAGCCATGTTAACGAAACGACCATGAGAGCACAAAGACGTAGGCGGCTAGATAGATAGATAGATAGATAGATAGATAGATAGATAGATAGATAGATACTGTGAAAGTAGCAAACGTTCACCAAGAAATGCTTCGAATTAAAAAAAAAGATGAATTGCTAACGCCCTTGCTTTCTCGTAGTATGAAATACAATGCGCATTTGATTACTGCCTGAAAAAAATTGTTTCTTCTTGTTAATTGGAAACAAGTTCAACTAACATTCGGGTAATATCAGCAGAATTAGCGCAGACTGCTTGGTATACGAAGAGCCCGCCATACCCAAGCGATTTTCATTACAGCTTCAACGGCATGTCGCAAATCGTGCGTCACAATGACTTTCGCAGTAACAAAAACTGTTTTTGATTTGAAAATGAGGACATGAACCTGAGACTTTGAGCCTGAGACTTTGAAATAAATCGGCGCCTATTCAGCACACTAGCGGAAAAATGCTACAGGTTAAGTGCAAAAAAAAAAAATCAATGAACGATACAGAAAAAAAAAAAAAACGAGACTCCACAATTACCGGGTAGCCTAAGCCGCAGTCATGGTGAATGCAGTCATTACGATCTAAGCAAACAAAGTAGGCATTTTGTTTTTCTTAAGCCGAGCATATGAACTTGCAGCTACAATATCAATAACAATAAACAAACACCCACGGTGGCGGACACCCAATGGTTACTAAGCGCAGGCCACCTACGATTGCGATAGAGCGCATTCTGGATCGAAATTGTGCACCGCGATTGAATCCCTCCTGCACCTTGCGGAAAACAGCAATAGCGACCAAGAAATTCAATCCCGATCGGCGTTGATGATCTCGATCGAAAGTCCGCAGTGTGAAAAACGTCGCTTAAAGAAAAAAGAAAGAAAGAACGAAGAAAACTCTTGAACACATTTGCCCTTACATAGTCGATATGTTATCGGTGCCGGAATGAAAAATACAGCGCATTGGCTTTTGATACGTACGTTTTTTTTTTTAGATGCGAAGCATCTTATGCTCGGGGCTATGTCACTCTCTCCCTCCCCCCCTCCATTCAACCAACCGCCGTAGTAGTGATTTTATTGAAGAAGAAAAATGATGCTTATTTCTGCTGCCCAATAGGGAGCACGGCGCAGCGTCAGGGGAAGGGGAAAAAGGAGATAAAGGTGTTGAAAGGAAGGGAAGAGAAGGAGAAGCAGCAAGAGCCTCATCCGATCATGGAGGAGGCTGGTGATGATGAAGTGAGGCTGCTGTAGCCCACGTATCCAGGAAGACGCAGGTTGGCTGTAGCAGCGTACACCTCCTGCAGAACAAGCACATCGTACTGGCTCCGCAATAGGTGCATGGAGAGGTCTGCCTGCCGCCGCCGCAACGAGTTTGCGTTCCACTGGATCACGCTCGGGCGGCGGCGGCAATGTCCTGCTGCAGGCGGGAGGGGACTAGCCATGTTGACTACTGGGTGGGGGCACGCCACCTGCCTTCAGGCAGATAGAACGCAGCTGTTGGTTGTCTATAGGCAGCAGGTCAGCGATCGCCCTGAGGAGGAGTCGCAGGTTCTTGTTCTCCTCATCGCTGGTGGACTGAGGAGCCTCCTTCGGGGACGGCCCTAGCTTGATGCTGCCCCACTTCTTTGCGCCTGCCTGTGGTACACGCTGCTGCAAGCGGGGTTGGGGGTGGTTTGTAGAGGTCGTGGCCTCCTTGTCAGGAGCATCGAGTGCTGCAGCGTAGGTTTTGCCTCCTGTCGGTGTAACACGTGGCGGTCCAGAAGCAGCTGCTGCTGAGCTGGTGGTGGGTGTAGCCCGTAGGACCGCCTGCGCCTCGCGATGCGACATGTGTGTGGGAGCTGACGCCTTTATCGTGGCCAGGCGCCGTTCTCTCTGCCATAGCGGGCAGTTAGGCGAGTCGGCTGGATGTGGTCCTCCACAATGCAGGCATCTGACCCGGCTCGAACAGCACGATTGCGTCTGGTGTGGGCCTCCGCACCGCAGGCACCGTACCGGTCTCTGGCAGGTTGCTGTGGCGTGCCCGTAGCACCCGCAACGTAGGCACTGCAGAGGGCGAGGCCGGGAGGGCCGCACCTCGAAGGGCATGCTGAAGAGGTAGATCCTTGCGGGGGGGTAAGGGGCAGCAAAACGCAGCACCAGGGTGGTGCCCTGTCGCTTAGCCGCGACCACCCGTACCTTCGACGATACGGCAGCCAGCAGGTCCTCATCGGCGTAGTTGCCATGTACGCCTTGCACCACGCCGCTGCTCTGGGTGCGGTCGGCCGGAAGGCGCGCGGTCACGGGCATCCCGGCGATCTCTGACGTGGCCAGCAGGTGCTCCGTCCATTCCGGCGATGCCGCGTCCGCAGCCACAATGTTCTTCTTCGTGTTCACGCGTACCTCCTTTACTCCAGGCAGCGCGGAGAGCGCCTGCGCGATGGCGAGGCGGGAGGTACGGGGAAAGGCGGCACCGTTGTGTGCCGGACGAAACAGCACTGTGCGGGCTGTCAGTGGCGAGGTGGGCACAGAAGTTGTGGGAACCCCGGCAGTAGCAACGGGATCCACGGCAGGAGGTGCAGTAGGCGCAGGTGAACTACAGGGAGCCGTAGGTCGTGCGGCAGGAGGGACGGCAGGCTCGGTCCCGGGAGAAGGGACGCTGATCCCGGCTAAGCCCGGTGGCAACGCAGAACGCTGGCGGCGTTTCTGCGCCTTTGACAGAACCTGCTGAAACTCGCCCTCGGTGGTAATGCCACTAGCCGGGGTGAAGTGGCGATCGTCTTCACCTGAGACACGTGGCGGCAATTTAGTCGTCGATGCAATGTGTGGCGCAGTCCCGACTGCTTGCAGCTTGCGCGAGGCACCCTCATCATCACTACCGAGCTCGCTGGGATGCGAACGCTTACGTGTAGTAGTGGTGTCCATATCTTCGAGGTTTGCGTCTATCGGCAGTGGGACGTACTGCGGTTCGACGGGAGACGCGCCCGGCAACCCCGTAACAGCGACGAAATCCCCTGCAAGCAGTACATCCGAAGAGCTCGTGGGGGTTGTCGGGGGCGCAACGGCTGTATCGAGGGTGCCGGTCGATGGTGTCTTCCGAGCCGCCGCAGTGGCCAGGGAGGCAGCAGCGGCGGTAGCGGAGCAGGAGGATCCCGAAGTAGGCAGGTTTCCGGCGATCTCATGCAGCTGCTTGGCCGGGTCGTTCGTCAAAAGAGGCGGCGTCGCGAACATCCCCGTTTCGGAGGTGGTCGTTAAGTAGGCAGTAGATGTCGGCCGTTCGCTAATGGCCCGGCAGAGGCGTTGCGCCTGCTCGTGGTGCAACCGCACTGCCTCAGCGCTGGCGATGAGCTGCCACAGAGATCGTGGGCAGGCGACGCTCACCGCGCGTTTGCGCGACGAGCTGCGTACGAGGGAACGCCGCGGGTGGTCGGTCGGCTGCGCCGGTGAAGCTGGGGGCGCCCCTGCCATCTTAGCCGCGAAAAACTGCTGCGCTATACAAGCGCGCAGATGGCAAGAACTAAGTCCAGCTCGTGGATAGCAAAAGGCGAAGAGGAAATCGGCGGAGACGACGTCGTTGACCGGGCGAGCAGGCAGCGAGGACGACGGTCAGGCGAACGGGCTCGGCGAAGTCCACTCACAGTTGAAAGAACGCATCAGCAGTAGAAAGAGGGGAGCGTTGCATGAGACGCCACAGCGTCTCCCGCAGACGCGAAAGCTCCGAAAGACACGCCCGATCTCCTCGAACGCTCGAGCGAAACTCGAGCCTCTCCAACCAACCGCCGTGTGTCCACGCCCCTACTGCGCATGCGCATCCTCCTCCCCCTCCTCTCCTCCTTGTCTCATCTCTCCTCTCGGCATTCCTCCTCTCCCCTCCGGATTGCGCAACGAATGACAACACCTGCGGCTCGGCGCGCGATAATGCGAAGCAGCTTAGGTTAGAGACGCGACGGTAGGCGTCCCAGAGGCACCGGCAACAGTCACCAACGCCGCGCGCGTTCGGTGCGAACGCGGGCAAAACGCCGACGGCGTCGACAACAGTTCTGCGCGTTGCTGGTGCTGCTGCATGTCCAAGTTTATACAACTGATAAAACTACCTTGAGTCGACCCCACGGCTGCTTCTCATACTACTCAGGGTTCCCCTACGGGGAGATGGTGTAACTTTTTTCGTTTACTTAAAGGGAATATAAACACCTGTCCGGGCAAAATAAGAAAAATCAAACTGAGAAATATCCCGGTCAGACCGATTGGGCATAGCCAAGATATTTTTCCTACCCCGTGACAGGCATTACGCGAAGCATGCGCCATGATCATCCCAGAGACAGAAATTGAGCATCCGAATTGACAAAAAAGAAGAGAAAATCAAAACTGCATTGTTCTTTTAAAAAATGAATAATATTTAGCACATTAGCCCGAAATAAAGCTCCGCGATGATCTATAAAAGAGAGTCGAACGAGAAGAATGGACAGAGCAATCAAACAAACTTACAAACGAACAAAACAAAAAAGCACGTTCCACGCCATCCGGGAAGAAGGTTGCCCCATAATGCCGACATCTGCCATTACGATCTGCAAAACCGATGCGGTCAGCTTCTTTCGCACGTCGAGCGTGTCCGCCAGCATGCCCGTGCGGCGCCGCAAGCAAACATACCATCAAACAAACATACCAACAAACAAACAAACATACCAACAAACAAACAAACAAACAAACAATTAACAAGCTGGGTGGGCAGGTAAACATTTACCAAAGGTTACCAAGCGCACGGCGAATCATCTCTTCGCGGCAAAGAAGGAAAAGGCTTAGCAAGCGCCAAGTGGCCAAGATGGCGAAGACACTTACCACGAGGCTTGGCAGAGGAGCGAAGTCCGTAGTTCTTGAGGCGGCGACGGCCCGCGGTCGCGGGTGGCTCGACCTTTATCTTCAGCCCGGCCGACGTCACCTGGGAGATGTGGAAGATGTCGCCCATGATTGCCGCAGTGCCTGCAAAGTTGTCGAGGAGGAAGCGATTCGCTTTGACTTGAACAAAGGCGGGGGACAGTTCACGGACGGAAGTCACTGCTCACCTGTCTCTCATAAGAGCGATCAAGTTAAAATGACCTCTTCTGGAACGCCAGGCAGCAGATGACGTATTTTTCCTTCTCGCTCAAGGGCACAACTTGAACCCGCGCCTCTCCCTCTCCACAATCACTCCTTCTTCTCTGCCTTCCACGGTGTCGTGTGCAGATGAAGCTCAGCTGACCGCTCTCTCGTGCAGGTTCCAAAGCGGCGTTCGTTATAGTTGAGAGCGGCGTTCGTTAACGCCGAGCGTTCTGCGACTGCCTCCGCTGCCGAGCATTACCATGGTAGCGGAACGTTTTGGTTGTTTTTGCTTTCTACGGAAAGCTGACATCTTTCGCATTGCCTTGGCTTGTCCATCTGGACGCGAGAATGATGAACCTGCCACCGGCTGAACTAATTATGGTGGTTTAGATTACGATCGTCGTTCCGCCTTGAAGGAAGGAATTTTTAAACTAGAGACGCAACTGCGTATTACACCGTAACCTCGAATAATTCAGCCCATTCTACAAGTAGCAGGCGTATCTCGTTGAGGAACGTGCAATTCGAGTCTTCAAAACAATCTAAAACGGGTTAAAATAAAGTAAATACTATTTGGAACGCTACCATTGCTATTTGCTTTGTCAAATACTTTCATGCTCCGCGATTGCGCTTTAAAAAAATAATGCCGTCCTTGGTATACGACTTCACAAATGTATTGATGTCGCACATTTGTCGAACACTTTGCAGACAGGGGTGGCGTCAATTTTACAGAAAGGCATTAGTTCGAATAGAAGCGTTCGTTCAAGGAGAATTAGACAATTCAAGATATAGTTGGAGTAAATTTGGGGAACGTAAGGGATAATGCGCTGACGAATTTCGAAGTTGTGAGGTAATTAGGTGCTGAATAAAAAAAGTTGTCGCAGTTTCACCTGAAAGGTGAAACATCAATTGCGATAGCAAACTTGAAGAGAGCTATACGGAGTAATGATAGCAGCTTTATCAGCTGTATAAACTTGGGCATGCAGCAGCACCGGCAACACGCAGAACTGTTGTCGACGCCGTCGGCGTTTTGCCCGCGTTCGCTCAAAATGCGTGCGGCGTTGGTGACTGTTGCCGGAGCCTCTGATATAAATAGGCACTTGGTGCCGCAGCTAAACGTCGCCTCCCTTCCCTCCCCCTCCCCCCCTCCCCCCCATGGCCTTTCGTGCGTCGGAAGAAGGCACGTTTGCTCTACATATATGGTGATTGTAGAGGAGGAAAGAGACGCCTACTATTGCAGCCCTTAAGGGAGCACAGAGCAGAACGCGCGACGATTTCATCTCCATTGACGTCATACGGAACCTCACGGCGACGGCGACGGCGACGCCGACGGCAGAAATCTGCTTTTGAGTGTCCATATAATTGCTATCGCAATAAAAAATTACACCATCTTCCCGTAGGGGAACCCTGAGTAGTATATGCGAAGCAGCCATGGGGTCGACTCAAGGTAGTTTTATCAGCTGTATAAACTTGGACATTCAGCAGCACCAGCAACGCGCAGAACTGTTGTCGACGCCGTCGGCGTTTTGTCCGCGTTCGCACCGAACGCGCGCGGCGTCGCTGACTGTTGCCGGTGCCTCTGGGGCGCCTACCGTCGCGCCTCTAACCTAAGCTGCTTCGCATTATCGCGCGCCGAGCCGCAGGTGTTGCCATTCGTTGCGCAATCCGGAGAGGAGCGTCGGATAGGAGAGGAGGAATGCCGAGAGTAGAGGCGATGAGACAAGGAGAGGAGGGGGAGGAGGACGCGCAGTAGGGGTATGGACGCCGCACGGCGGATGGATGGAGGAAGGGATGGAGGAAGTGACATAGCCCCGACCATAAAATGCTTTGCATCTAAAATTGCTAAGCGCTCGTTTGGCTGCCTGTTTGCGCGGCTTCATATGAAACGCTTACCACGTTTGCCCTTTTCCCTGAGAGTAACAAAAGTGGCAGCAATTACACATTTTGTCAGAATGTGGATCATAAAATGTGTGACGCGTTAGTGGAAGTTAGAAGTGTGTAGGTCAATAAGGTGCTTTGGAAATTATCCCTGAATACTTATTTTCTCTCGATTTTTGTGCCTTATGCGAGACCCATGGATGGTTTTTAAGTTCTCCTCTGTGAACTGAGTAGAGAATGTTGTTT